>NW_014542194.1:400596-541842 GCF_000741045.1 Vigna radiata var. radiata
ACAGAGAAGAAGAAGTATCCGATCGGAGCTGAACATTACCTTCTCTACGAAGAGATTGGTCAGGGCGTCAGCGCTTCTGTTCACCGCGCGCTCTGCGTTCCTTTCAACGAGGTCGTCACCATCAAAGTCCTCGACTTCGAAGGTGACAATTCTATCGCCATGCAAAGAGCTGCAAACAACATCAACGCATGGAACTGGATACGCAATCCATCTATCCGGATACTCTTCTTTTCCAATTTCTGAAGAAAACAGTATCCGGATACAACAACAGTGTATCCGGATACCTGCACCAAATTTGACATGTGCACGCCATCTTCATCTTCAAGCTTCGTCTTCTTCATCTGTCGGCGTCATCGGCCTCCTTCGTCTTCATCATCCCATCTCCACAACCACACGTCTTCCACCTGCAAAAAAGAAGGATAATGTGTGTGCGAGAAACATACCTAGTAGATCTGCAAAGCTCCTACGTTAAAATGAATTTTGCTTTTTTAAATTTACGTTAAAATCAGGTTTTATTCACTTGGAATTTTCACAGTTACAGAGGGTAGATGAGTCTTTTGCCACTAAATCATCGCAAATCCTCTCCTTTTTGCGAGATGGTGAAGACAGTGCATTCAACTCAGAATCATCGCAAATCGTCGCAAATCCATCGCTTGCAATCAGTTCAAACGAACGCAAAATTTAAAACTTTCCTCGCTCGCAAATTGGTGTAAACAGTAAAATCAGTGCAAAGGAACACAGCGTAAGTCTCAATTTTCATCCATTTTCTGAGCATAGGCCACCATAATAATCAGAGGTACAAACTGAAATCTCCAGTAAAACCAATCGCAGAAAAACGCAACTCATTAATAAGACGCCATTCAATTTCCTTAATCCTCAGAGAGTACAACAATAAGCCAAAGGCAAGAAGCACCACACACATACCACATTGAAATTGCAAGATTATGATCAGAAAAGCCACACAAACGCACACTCATCCGAAGCACAACATAATTCCATCAAGAAAGAAAGTCAATATAGCTACCTAATCACTCGGTAGGAAAAACAATAAATTAACATACATGTATAACCTAGAAGAAGAAAAAGAAAACAAAATAAAAAAATATATAGTCGGCAATGCACCTATGAAGTTTCTATTATACAAACATGAATTCTGCTTACAGTATGAAGAAGACCTACAATAATAGTACACAACAACAATGCTTATCTGGATGATCGGGAATCGGGGCATCATCGAATTGAGTGCGTTAGGGGCAGGGGTCGGAGCCGGCCTAGGTGGCGGTGAATTGGAGTAAGTCGAGCTTGGACCAGGCAGACATGTGGGAGATCTGGGAGAAGTAGGAGTTGAGGGATTTGACGCCGAGTTGGGGTTCCAAGAGAAGGGAGATGAGGTCGATGGAGGGAAGGGAAAGGGATTGGGGTTTTCGGAGAGAGAACCTGGATCACACGTGGTTCACCATTAGCCACATCACAGAAAATCTAACGCCATTACTTTTTAAAAACTAAAAGTACGAGAGGACGAAAATGAACAAACTTTTTGAAGATGGACGAAACACAAAATAACATGATAGTTTAGGGACTAAAAGCATATTTAACTCTATAAATAAAAATCTAAAGTTTCCTTTAAAAATTTAGCCAACATACAATGGATATCTCAATGCATAACCATCATCTATACATTCACATGCCCTTACTCACCAATGGTAACAGAAAATCATAAACCATATTAACATTCACATGCATAAAAAACTAAGTAAGCTTCCCATGTCTTGGTCAATTCTAAGACTTTATCTGCACAATAACACAATTATCAAAATGGCTCTTTCCCTCTTCTATAAATCTTCAACTGCACTTCAACCTCCTTTCCAACTTCTCAAGTGCAACCCTCCCTTTTTCTCACAATCCTCTCCTTTTCTCTCTCACTTTCACGCAAGGGTTTTAGGTTTTAATTCTTGTAAACCATCCACTTTCTCTCCCTATTCTAGTGCAACCACTTTTCAAAAATGGAGATGTGGATTTGGTTTCTTCTTTTCCATGTACAATTATCATAATATTTCAATTTATATTATTTAAAATATGTGCCCTTTTTTCGTACACCTTATTTATAATTTCTCTACCTAATTTAATAAGGAGGAAAAAACCTTTTTGCCCTAAAGTAGAAATATAAATAAAAATTCAAAGTTTCCTTTAAAACTTTAGCCAACATACAATGAATATCTCAACACATATCCATCATCCATACATTCACATATGCACCTAAATTAATAAACAGGAAAAACCTTCTTGCCCTCAAGTAGAAATATAAATAAAAATCCAAAGTTTTCTTTTAAACTTTTCTTCCTAGGATCCGAACCACATTCATTCAATTCTAAACCAACATCTCTACCAACAAGTCAACACATTACATTGGTAATAGCACACATCACAAATTCAATAATCATATAATAACATGTGTTGCACGTATTAAAATAAAAAATCAAATAAAATTTATGCTCTAACCAAAACTTGAACATGTGACCACTTAGTCCAATAAAAAAACTCTTGTCAACTAAATTACACAACACTTTAGAAAAAAACATGAGAGTTCCATAAAAACATACTAAAAGTTCATTACATATTATTTCTAAATTTTTCATTTTCTCTAATCTTACAAATTACATTTGAATGAAAAAAGAAGCAGAAGAATCTAAAAATAAATAACTTTCTGTTTGGTTTAGAAAAAGAAGAACTAGAAAAAGCAAAGGCATATATTTAAATTAAATAAATATTACAATTTTATAAATCCCTTCTCTTCCGCCTCTTTCTTTACATATTGGAGAGAACAATCCCTGTCCCTTGTTTACACATACCTTTCTTTTCTTTATGTGTTGTTAAACATTCTAATTAAATAATATATATTGAAAATGAGTTTCCATTCTTCTTGTTTTTATTTGGCAAAATTGTTAAAAATCCTTTAAAAATGTATTTTTGACTACTTATTAGAAACTAAAAGTAGTGATTCATTAAATAAGAGATGAAACTTAAAAATATATATATAATATTTTATAAATTCAATTTAAATAAGATAAAAATGTCCTTATACTTTCTCAAATTACAAAATGAAATTAAACAAGTATATAAAGTGAAGATAATATATACTATTGATGTTGTTCACTTGCACTACCTCTTATTGGTATAACGTTTCACTTCCTAAAACTAAAATAGTTCCCAATACATTAAAAACCCTTTGTTGAAAAATGTATGAATAATCATTGATTCGCCTTCCCAAAACACTTTGTGGAGAATTTCTTCAGCCACCAATATTTGTGTATATATATCCATCCTCATCAAGTGTAAGTGAAGACTTTCTAAAAGTGTAATTTAGGGTTAGATGGGAGATAAAAGAATAGCTCACTATCGTAGCTCTCACAAGATTTTGTTAGTGGGAGAAGGAGATTTCTCATTCTCACTATGTTTGGCTAAGGCATTTGGCACAGCCATAAACATGGTTGCTACCTCCCTAGATTCTAGAAGTACGTTTTGAATTTACACATTTTATATATTAATATAAATGCATGCAACTTTTGATCTTGTACATTTTGCTAACTTCTTTTTTTAATATTTGCATATGTGAATTTTCAAGCATCTTTAAAGAAGAAATATAGAAATGCATTGAGGAACTTGAGAGAACTTGAAGGTCTTGGATGTACCATTGTACATGGAGTTGATGTGCACACTATGTTGGAACACCCACTTCTCGAAAATCGTTGTTTTGATCGTATAGTTTATAATTTTCCTCATGCTGGTTTCACTATTTATCGTGAGTGGGATGACTATCAAATTAAGTAAGTTATGAAAAATAAATGTGTACTTTTTTTTAACATTAATTATTTTCATTTTTCATTTATGCTCTCAGTTTCTATCTAGTTTTAATTATGGATAATGATATTTAGACAACATTTTTTTGACAACATTTGAACATTGATTACGTGTCAATGTGTGATTGGTCCTAAATTACTCAATGTTCAAATGTTGTCAAAAAAATATTGTCTAAATATAATGTATATTTATAATGTATATACATTTCATGTGATGAAGAAAATATATTGTGTTCGTTGATTATAACATAAGAACTTAAAAAAAAATTGTATGATGTGATATATGATGCTTTGGAGGAACAAATAGCTTGAATTTTTCCCAAAATGTAATTTATTCGTAATCTATTTAGTCCCATCACCTTCGATACTCTTTGTTAATTGTTCAATATTTAAAAATGATTTATTATTTGTAAATTTTATTGTCTATTATGCTTTTACTTCATATGAATATTAAATTGATTTATATAATCTTTTATTTCATTCCATTTATTCACTTTATTTAATAAAGATATGAAAGCAATATGACCAATTTTATAACTGATTTATTAGGATTAAAAATATATACTATAATATTTTGGTCTTTGTATAGAGACCTTTTAAAACATGTTCTTTTCATATATATGATGTTTTTGGGGGAAAAAAAGTTTTAAACGGTCTTTTTAAAAAACTAAATTGTGCTTTAAAAATCATATATTTAACTAATTTATTGTGAAATTGAAAAACGAAGGTGCAAAATTGAAAACTCAGTAACTATTTTACTAATATTTGTTGTATTTCATTATTTTCTCATGAAACACATTACATTTAAAAACAAAAGAAAAATAGATAATGACTTTCTTATTTTATATGTTTTTTTACCTTTGTTGATACAACTATATTCTACATAAACGCAGGCTACATAGGTCTTTAGTGAGTGGATTTTTCTACAATGCTAAATTCATGCTTAACAAAGGTGCAGAAATTCACATTACTCACAAGACAGCATACCCTTTCAGTAAATGGAATATCAGAGGATTGGCTAAACGTCAGAGATTGTTGTTAGTGGAAGAAGCTGAGTTTTATCTGGAGCTTTACCCTGGTTACAGTAACAAAAGAGGAGATGGACCTAACAGTGATGGAAGCTTCCCCATTGGAGAGTGCAGCACATTCATGTTCATGAGTTATTTTGATCGTTTTTTATAGTAAAACTACAAAATCATGCTATGGAAAAGAGTTTTTGGTATTACTTGGCAGTGTGAAAATGCAGCAATATTAGTGATCTTCTTTTGCTTATATCCGATTTTAATGTTCAAACTTGAGTATGAAAATTGCAGCCATATTAGTAATCTTCTTTTCCTTATCTTGAGAGACAGTTTTGAAGAGAACATGTTGTATTGTATTCTCTGAACAAATTTAAATTGACTCTTAATTTCATTCATAGGTCAAATCAACTCTTTGTTTTCATAAAATGTTAGTTTTGGCTAAAAATTATCAGCAAAACAGAATAAAAGTGTTTCTTTCATTTTACTTATTTACACTTATAAAAAATGACAAGTTAGCAGGCATACAAAGAGAGTAGGGAGTCCAAAAGGTTGTTTCTTTCTAGTGACATAAAAGTTGGTATTTAGAGTAATGTTTGTATTTAGTAAGTAATAAAGTAGTCTTAGATGAATGGTTTCCAAGTGATAAGAAACTGACTGCATAATGTTATAATCTCAGGGATTCAGTCTCATGCTTTGAATGAAACTGTGACTTGGTTTCTAGTGCTATTTCTGAATTTTTCTTACAATTTCACAAGCTATTAAACATTTAAAATTCAATTTGCTAACTTTTTTAATTCAAGTGTTTTTCATAAACGCATGACTGCTCTAACATGTTGATCACTCTGACTAAACAGATGCAGAAAATCATAATAGAAGGAACTAAATAAGTGTACCAAATTTAGCACACATAAATGGGTTCAAAACTTTTAAATCATTAGTATAGATGAAAATATCTGTTTAACAAAACACACCAAGAAACATGGCAAAGCAGTATACAAAATTACAAATTATATCAGTTTTAGCAACAAGGTATAAAGCGAATTCAGAGCAGGAGAAGAAGAAAATGGGGTTTCATACCTCAACATGTGAGGAGTTGTATTCATTATTCATAATGCTATAATTGGAGACAGAAGATTAAATCAGAGGGGTTATAGTTGAGAACAATTAGGACATGAAAAATAACCTTTGGCTTGACATTTTGCACATGCTATCTGCTTCACCTTTGATTCACTGTTATCAATTGTTTCAAACAAATCCTCAAAAGGTTTAATACTAAGCAATCCCCCTTCTCTAATAGAGCCGGTTCCTTTGCAGGTGGAGCAAGCCAATCTCCTCAAGTTGCCACATCGCTTGCACATCCCCAATGAGCTACAAGTAAAACATTGCAGTGTCAATAAAGAGAGGATATCAAAAAAGAAAAAGCACCAATTTCTCACTGCAGGGTTTCTTTACAACATTTTCTCCTGATTTTTCTGCAGAATCTACTGCGTTATGTTTATCCCAATAACAAAAAGTGTCTATTCCTCAACACCGTTCAAAATCTAGCTATCGAAATTCACTTAATCATTCGTGCAATACAATTCAAAGATTTGTGAAAGGTTCAACACAATGGCACAGAATCAAATAACGAAGCAGTTCTTAAAAATGAATCAGACACACACAAATATAAAGTTTTTGAGAGAGAAAACCTGCGTTGAGAAGAAGAGAAGAAGGCATCGACTTTGGTGGCAGCAACGGTGGCAGAGAGGAGGATAGCACCCACTGCCAAGCCAGCTATTTCACTTGCTGTAATGTTATCCATTCTCTTCCTTCTATCTTTAAATTTTCTATTCTCTTTAAATAATCACTTCGATTAATATTTATTTACTTATAGTTTATTTGAAATTTCATAAGCAAATGGCCTATTAGCTCAGCTGGTTAGAGCGTCGTGCTAATAACGCGAAGGTCGCAGGTTCGAGACCTGCATGGGCCACTTTTTTTGAATATATTTCTATCATCTTTCTTCTTTAATATATATTTTTTTCTTTCATTTTAAAATATTTACTTTTGTTTCTTCCAGAATATGGCTGAACTAATTGTCTAAAAAAAATAAATCCTTCCAAGTTGATATTTGATTCCTAATTGGTGTATGTATAAAAATTGACAAAACTTAAAGTAAATAAATTACAATGCTGTTATATTTTTTCAACTTAAAATATTTTCCCAAACATAACTTTAATTAAATTAAATATAAATGTATGGAATCATCTTGAGCTTCTTCCATCTCATCGTCATCACTTATATATTCTCAATACATATATTTACCATGATGAACAAATCTTTAACAAAGGTTAAAAGTTAGTTCAACATTAATAAAATGAACAAAGAAAAGTGACATAATACATTTGCATATGCTAAGAGTTACATGAGCAAATGTCTTTTAGCAAGTCAAAAATGTGTTTAAAATATCTATAACCAATTTAACTTTCCTATTGGGCGGAACAACTCAATTAGAAGCATCTCACACTTCATCAACAATTACCTACATCTACTTTGGCTATAAAGGACACCAAGGATGACCAGGCAAACATGTTCATAACTTACTATGAAAGTGTGGAACAAACTAAACATTTAAGTCCATCATTTAGCATAGGTTTGTCCTATAACCTAAACTATTTTTTTATCTTTTATTATTGCATAATATTTTTTATGTGTTGAATATTCATTCATTATGTCAAGGATATCATACATTTAAAAGTATAAATATATATTTTATTTCATGGTTCACTTTAATATTATTTTTTAATGTGTAAATAATAAATCTTTAGTCTTTAAGTTTTTATTTTTATAATTGTTATGCTTGCAATAAATAACTATTTTTATAAGATTATAACTTTGGAATTAAAATATTACAAAATAATGTTTAGATTTTTATTTTATTTTTTAATTCATTTGGAAACCCATTAACCTGGAATTATGTAGGATAACTCAGACCTATTAAATTGTAGGGCTTATAGAGTAATCTTCCTTAGGTCATTTTTGGGTTAAATAAGGGATAAAAATGGGAGGGTTGTTGGCCTTAAGAAATACCATGAATGGCTAACCAATCCTCTTCTACTTAACAATTGGCACTAGATGTGAGGATTATGTTAACATATATAACTCATACCAGTTTGCTATTGTTAAAAAGGGGACTAAAAGTTTAACTTAATTCCACAAAACTGGTTTGTAAGGGAAGGTTTGATCCACATATATAGTGTAAATTGGTCTTAGTTCTAGTTCATATGAGACTTCCAACACCCCCTCATGCCAAGGTACAATGTGAGACTAGACATTAATGGGTGATCCTATAACAATTGAATGATATACCCAACAAAAACAAATCTCGCTAGGATAAACTCTAACACATGACTTTGATACCATGTTAAGAAGTAAACTTTAAGACTAACTCAACTCCATAAAATTAACTTATAAGATGAGGTTTGTACTCACATATATACTATAAATTGACTTTATCTCTAGTCGACAAGACTTCCAACCGTTACATTAGTGTGAGAAAGATCCATATGCAACAACACAACTCTCTTTAAGACTCACTCAAATAACTTCAAGATCCTTAAGAATGTTATTAAGAACGAGCAAGAAATTCAAAGATCAAACTCTTACTTTAAAAACTGCCAAATCTGATTTAGTTTTTCTATATGCAGTATTTCCATCTTTTACAAAACATTATGCCTACAAGACTTCACATTACTCCTCCGTTATAACACACTAAATTAATCACGAAGGCCTCAATCACTACCACAACCATCATGCACACATCTTAAATGCTTTGATCTTCGCATCACCATCATTAATATATCATCACAACCATAAATAATAAACAAGTCTCCAATAACCTACTCAACTAAAGATACTTACCTCATATTAACAATAAACAAAATATACCCCTAACTACTTCACATTCAAATGATATGAAATTAAAAATGTCTTAAACATATTTATACTTATGATTTTATTAATGATCTGTACAAATTGAGAACTTATTTGTTATATTAATTTAGTGCAAGTAAGTTTCTATATTTCATAGAATGGAAGTAGAGATGCAAGAGACTCCATTAGTCGTTGTTCCAACAATGCATATCTCCACTGTGAGACAATAAATGAGATGAATTACTCATTCTACCATTCTTAAACAACTATTCTTTTATCTTGCAATGCAATGTAATTACAAACTTTTTTAACAACTAACTTGTCAATTAGAATCCCATCGATTGGCACAAAACCGCATCTAATTCTCCTAACTAATATTGTACTTTAGATATATGAGTCCCATTTTTATAATTTAAAAATATGCTACTGTATCGATAAAATCTTGAATACCCTTCAATTCATAAGAATGATAGATAAAATATTCTTTTTCATCATCTTAATATTTTTTAAATCTCAAAATTGTATAATAAAAATAAGAACATAAAAAGTACTTTTAATTAATAAAGTTAATACAAATTTTTTCTAATGCACTATTTTAGAAATATCAAAACACCTTAATATTTCATGAAAATTTTCTTAACTTTTCTTTATCCCTTTAACCTTATTTAAAAGTATAATAATAATAAGATAATAGAGATATAGTTGATTGATATATATTATTTATAAGATAAATGTAAATATTTTAATGTTTATATATATATATATATATATATATATATATATTTTGAAATACATTGGCATATAATAAAAGGTTGGAGAATTAAATATTTGCGTTTGTGTTTTTTTCTTTCTGGATGTTACAAATATAAAGTATTTATTAATTTTTTTAATAATAATAATATTTATGAAAATTCAGCTTTTTTATTTTGAATGTTTCTATTAAAATGGTTGAGTACTAAAATCATTAAAGTGATTCAATTTTCAATTTTTTTTCATTCTTCACTTATTAAATCCTTTGTTCCAGTTTGATGTAGTTGTCACTTGGTTTGCAAGCATCTCATGACACCTGCAAAAATGGTTCGGTCACACCAGTATTAATTGTAACAACAAATTATTTTAACTATTTCACATAGATTCCTATTTATACAAATTGGAATGAATTTTTTATTCACTACCAATCTAATTATAGTCCAATTATTTCTTAATCACAATTATAATGGTGATTTGTATTAATTTTTGCATATATTCTTAATTATGTTAGACGGACATTCCATCACTTTCAGAATCTTTTGTAAGATGGTACGACTTCATTTGTTTCATCAATTATTTTGTTGAATCGACTTTATAATTAATGCGTCTGATATGAATAATACAAGTCTGATGGATTCAATGTAGATCAATCGAGTTAACTTCTATATAAGTTATAAAACTTCCATTTAATGAAAGAGTTCTTGAATTTTTTTTTTCATATTAAAATACCAAAAAAAAATTTATATAAAAAAATCTAACTTGGTTCCACTTGGGGAGAACATTAATTCATAGTGGAGTGTTAAATTTCAAATGCAACCATACCACTGAATCATCACGTGATATTGTTCTCCATAGTCTTGCTTTTTCCCTAATACGTCGACAACCAAAATTAAAAAAATATGAATATTCTTTTAGTGGCACTGTGAATTATTTACAATAACTTAACCTGTGGGCTCAATATAATTTTCTTATAGATTTTGATAGGTCCATTTCCTTAAATTGATCAAGATACATTGTATTAAGCTCTGGATGCTTAAGTCAACCTAATCTTCAGAATAAACAAGGAATAGTCTCTTTCCATCAATAATATCAAACTTCGTTGTATAATACATATATTTTTAACATTGTTTGCTTGGGTGCTAATCACCAAGTTCATTTAAAAATGAAGAATATATAATGATGCTATTCATTAAATTTGAACAAATATAAGAAAACAAAGTAGGGCTTAATTTTCATAAGTAACTTTGTAAAGCCGCGAAATGACAACCTTAAACAAGATAAGTCCATTCTTCTACTTCATACCATACAAAAAAAAATGAGTTCATCTTTACCATATAATATTTTTAATCCAAATTAGCAACGTATTATTGTATAAATATTTTTTCAGTTAGTGCTCCAACTAAATAAAATTAGGTTAAATATGTTTTTAGTCTTTATACTTTGGGGTGATTTTGGTTTTAGTCCATCTTTCAAACTAAGGTACAATTTAGTCCTTCAACTTTAGAAAACTCTGGTTTTAGTCCTTTTTACCAAATTTTTTTAACTTTATTTGTTGTTTCAAACCCGTTTCTCAGTTAACATGGAAGCAAAAATGTGTCAAACAGTGTAAACAATCCAAATGTTATAATGAAACGTGCTTGAAACAGCAAATAAAGTTAAAAAAATTTGATAAAAAGGAATAAAACCAGAGTTTTCTAAAGTTGAAAGGACTAAATTGTACTTTAGTTTGAAAGAGGGACTAAAACCAAAATCGTCCTAAAGTATAGGGACTAAAATCATATTTAATCCAATAAAATTTGATCTATCAACGTTATCTAAAGTATCAAAGCATCAATAATTTGATTCTTATCAAGTTAGATCGTGTTAGGAGGTGATGCCAAATTTTTTTTTTTTTTTATGTATAAATATAAAATTTGAAAATAAAACTATTTAAATAAAAGAAGTTGAAATGAATTTAAAATAATCTGAAAATTAATTTAATTTACTTTTGAAACAAAAATATATTATTTAAAAAATAAATTTTAAGTGTAATTCAATTCTACTTATAAAATAAGAACATAAAAATATGCTAACATAATTTAAGAAATGATATTAAATTAAATTCAATTACACAAAATTAATTTATTAAACAAAACTTATACTTATTGTAAATTTAGTTTATTTTTAGTCAACAATAAATCTCAATTTACACTCTCATATTTAATTGACTACAAATGTTCAACCCAGCTCTTATAATATGCAAAAATAAAGAAAAAGGAACACATTGTTAGAGTTACATGGATCACATCGCTTGTGTGCCAGATTTGCAAGTTAACTGTACAAGAACAGTGAGACAGCATATGAAACTCATCCTATTTTTATCCGAAGAAACAACAATTGAAACTCCAGTTAGAGATGGAGAGCATGGATCGGATGCTTTTGTCAAGCTGGTACGATGTTCATTCCACAGTGCCCTCATCCTACGTGCAATTACCAGAAAACAGACCTGGAAAGGTCGTTAGTTCTTTGCATGAGCCCATACCAGTTATTGATCTTGGAGAACGTGATCGTCCTCATCTCACTAAACAAATCCTTAAAGCTTCTCAGGAATATGGCTTCTTTCAGGTTATTTTCAATCTCACCATAACTTTCTTTCTTCACTCTCTGTGCTTATTCTCTTTCTTTCACAAACATTAAAATCTTCTCTTAAACAACTGAATCGTGAAAAAAAAAAAGAGATAAAATTTAGGAGGTTCCTGACATTTTGCAAATTACGTTATATGTTCACGTCGATTAAAAATATAATCAATTTATATTATATATATATAAGTAGATCTAAATCTTATCTTGAATCGATTTTATGAAATTAAATTAAATTTAAAATTTATTTTCTAACATAATATTAGAATCATAAAACCTACTGTAGCGAGATCTATCTCCATGCCGTTTTTAACATACATATAATGTTTTTTGAAGTCTCTGTTATAGAATAATATTGTGTTTAATTTGGCTTTGAGTTCATCTGCATTGAAAAATGAGAACTGGCTAAAATAAATGCATACTTTGGTTTTGGGTTTTAATTTTCTTCGATTTATATATAACATTATTTTTAATTTAAAATTTACTTATAAGTTTCTCATTTTTGTTCAATTAAATTCATTCTTATATTATTAAGAGGGACTAAATATATTTCCACGGAAAATTGACTTAGTAATAAAGAAAAAACTTTGAAATAGGTGATCAACCATGGAGTTTCCCATGATTTGATGGACGAAACACTGAACATTTTTAAAGAATTCCATGGCATGCCTCAAAAAGATAAGGTAAATGAATGCTCGAAGGACCCAAATGGAAGCTGCAAGATTTACACAAGTGGTGAGAATTACAAGAAAGATGCGACTCAATATTGGAAGGATTCACTAATGCATCCTTGTCCTCCTTCTGGCGAAAACTTTCAGTATTGGCCTGAGAAACCATCTAATTACAGGTGAAGTTTATTTTGCATATTTTTTTCTTCATTTATTTCTAATTATGGTTGTGTTTTCATCATAATTTATTTTTAATATCAATTTAGCCATCCATCTATGATATTTGTTTGCTAGACATGATAAAGTAACTAATTTTCTTATATTTGTTATAAACGTCATTTTAAACGAGTTATGGAACATTATTATTATTATTTTCAAGATTACGTAGGCATGTATAGAGGTCAACTTAAATAACACATTTCTTTATGGATCGATCACTATCTTGGCATTATAATTTGAAAAAAAATCGTAATCATTATACTCTGTATGACATCATATCAAATTTAAATATATACATTTCCAATGAAAGTAGTTTGATTTGTTTTGATTCCTTTGCTTTTATAGAAGTAAGTAGATCGTCATCAACAAATGATTAGACTTTTTTGTATTTTTTTAATAAGATGTTGTCCATTTAATTAGGCAACTAACAAAAGGTTTGATGTTGGAACCTTTTAGGGAGATTGTTGGAAAATATAGCAGAGAAATGAACAGACTTACCCTTGAAATTTTGGAGATTCTGTGTGAGGGGTTAGGGCTTGAGCGAAGATATTTCTGTGGTGGACTCTGTGAAAATCCATCACTGGCTGCTCATCACTACCCTCCTTGCCCTGAACCAACTTTAACATTGGGTTTAGCTAAGCACAAGGACCCTACAATTATCACCATTTTGCTTCAAGATAAGGAGGTTCAAGGACTACAGGTCCTTAAGGATGGGACATGGATTGCTGTTGCCCCTATTCCCAATGCTTTTGTAGTTAACATTGGTCTACTCTTGCAGGTTATTAATTTTCTTTCATTTTCCTTGGCTGATTTATTATGATTTTCAGTTAGTTTAGAAAATTATAAGTTAGAAATAGATTTGAGTTGGAATAAAAGGTAAGTTAACTCACAATCTACTAACAATAATTATTTTTTATCATTTTTTCATTATTTTTTTATAATAATTGGTTACTATTATTTATATAGATTGACATTGTGATCTTTTTGCATATTAAGATGTTGTTTAATTAAAAAAAAAAAGATATTGTTGAATAATAGTTGAATAGATTTTCTTTAATTCAATCCATAATAAGTCAACTAATTTGAGTGAAATTGACTTGTGACTCTATCATTATTAAGTGAATCTTATTATAGAGTTGTAAAAATTTACTTTATAGTAGCATAATTAACAAAATCCTTATTATTTAACTGATTTGAACTAATTTTTTTCTTCTAGCTTTTTTTTGCCACAATTATTATTTATTTGCTAAAAAAACAGCCATGCCAAAAGGACACTATAAGATAATATATAATGAGTTATATATGTTTATTGTCACATAGAGAGAATTTAAACATATTATTGTTATGTTAAATTTTAGAGTTGTTGTACAATGTCTCTTTATGAGAAACTGTGATACTTAATTTAATTGTCAATTTGGTCATTAATATGTTCTCTAACTCTAATTGCAGATTATTAGTAATGGAAGACTTGCTGGTGTGGAACACAGAGCTGTAACGAATTCTAGCATTGCACGCACAAGTGTTGTATATTTTGTGTATCCATCATTTGAAAGCAATATAGAACCTGCACAAGCTTTGCTCAAAGAAAGCAATACTCCACCATTGTACAAATCCATCACCTGCAGAGAGTTTCGTGCAAATTTCTTTCAAAAGGGTCCTAAGGTTGAAGAAGATTTACAATGACTCGAATACCGTATGCTTACAGGAACGTATCATATGTTTATAGAAACTATTTGGTCTTGAAAAGTTTAATTCTATGGTGCATCCGTTCATATATGAAATAATAAATAACTTGTTACATATGTTAATGAAGATATTTTTGTTTATAAGAATTTTCAAATTGTGTTGTACATGTTATAATTCTCCCACCAAAGAGGATATTATGTAGGTATATGAAGATGACATTTGTACCCTTATAGTGTTACATTTAGGTCATGTGTATCTTTCCTAGATTGATAATATGTTCTCTATAAATCCATGTAGCTCTATTTCTATTGGTATGGAATAAACTCGTATTTTCTATTTTTTTTTTATTATTCTTTTTCTTTTTCTTGTAGCTCCATTAATTATTATTGATTCTCTATAGTTTTTTGATAGCGGTGTCTCAGATCATGTCACCAAGGATGTCAATAATCTCACTCACAAAACTCTTTATGTTGGTAATAATACTTTGAAAATAGACCAATTGCACCACTTTGAACAATGGTTCATGTATGTTTATTCAACACATTCGTTCTACTAAATACTATCTTCCTATTCAATTACGTACCATTTTTCTTAACAAAATGTTTCATGTTTCAAATGTGACAAAGAATTTCATTAGTGTATCAAAATTTGCTTCCAATAACAAGGTTTATTTTGAGTTTTATCCTAATCACTATTTTTTCAAAACACAACACCAAGAAGACTACTCTTCAAGGAAAAAATAAAGATGACTTGTATATTTTTCCATCTTTTTAGTCAAAATCTATGGCTAATTACACACAATTCACTCCTTCACGGCTTGACAACACTTCCACTTCTATTGTACACAAAGTTCTGAAACATTGTAATATCAAACTTTTAAGTTTTATTTTTTGTCAAAATTACATCAATTACCTTACTTAACATCTAATAAGGTTTATACTCAACCTTTACAATTAATTTTTTGCTGATATTGTTGGGTAAAAACAAAGTCACACATAAGATAAAATAAGATATGAACATGGGTTTATATACACATAAGATACCTCTATTGGTAAGAGGTCTTTTGGAGTGGTACCAAAAGCAAATCCGTGAGGGCTTGACCCAAAGCGGTGGATAATGTCATACGCTTAATTTGTAAAGTATTGTTTAATATTGTGTCTATTCTCAATACTCATTTTATGGTTACTTAATCAAAAGCTGGTATATTCAAACTTATGCAAGCTAAGAATCAAGCTCTTGTAGGAAACAATACTTGGGATCTTGTTCATCTTCTTAACGACATTATGAATTTTGGCTAAAAATGGATTTTTTGAAATAAATATAATGTAGATTGTTCTTTTCAAAGGAACAAGGCAAAACTAGTTGCTTAAGGTTTTCATCAACCAAAGGGAATTGATTACAACAAGACATTCAACTCAATTGTGAAGCCTTCTACTATACATATTGTTTCGACCATAGCTACCTCTCAACACCGGTCTATATGCAAACTTGACATAAATAATGTTTTTCTCCCTAGGACCTTAACTAAAACTATTTACATGAAACAACTGCAAAGATTTGATTTCATTAATTCGCATCTTGTTTACCAGCTCAACAAAGACATTTATGGTTTAAAACAGGCTCCAAGGCTGTGGTTCAACAAAGTCAGTGACACTGACCAATTTAATTTTCAATACATTAAAAGCAAAGCAACACATCCTTGTTTGTCAGCTTTTTACTTCCTCATTTATCTTTTTTTTTACAATAAGTTGATGATATATTATTATTGACACTACTCATATCAACTTTTTAATTACCTTTTTAAGCTCTGGATTTTTTAAGGATTTCAATCCTTTTGCATTCTTCTTTAGAATTAAAGTTTGGTAGATTCCAAACAATTGTCTATCCCAAATTAATGAGTTGTGTCAGACACAGATAGTATCTACATGTGTTACCTGACCTTCAACAAAAAATCTAACTTGTTACTTACATCATTATTTGCTGGATACCTGTTTAAAATATATCCACAGGTAGCAGTGGATGCCTGCAAATATTTAAAAGGAAATATTATAAATTTTTAAAATTAAATCTAAATAAAATTATAAAAAAATATATAAACTATAATATAAAAATTACATTAAAAATAGGTTTAATTGCTTCTTTTGTCCCCAGTTTGGTTGAAGTGTGTCAAATTCGTCTCCCTTTTAGAAAAATGTCAATTTCGTCCCCATATAGAAAACTCACTTGATTGACTTGATTAACATAATAAAATATAAATTAAATATGAATATTAAGTTTTTACATGTAATTAATATTAATAAGTACGAAAAGTATAATATCTACTATCAACTATCCATAAATAATAAATATGCTTTTAGTCCCTATATTATCAAACGATTTTGGTTTTGGTCCATCTTTCAAAGTAAGGTACATTTTAGTCCTCCTCTTTAAGGAAACTTTGATTTTAGTCCTCCAAAACTAACACCGTTAAAAAAGCAGCTGATGTGGCTAACTGTAGACTTAAACGACTTTTTTTTTTTTGCGCTAAGTTAGTGTTTGTGACGTTTTCTCCCTCTCTCTCTCTCCCTCGTCTCTTCCTTCCATCTTCCACCCAACCTCTCCCCACCCTCCCCACCCTCTACAAAAAGGTCATCGACACTCTCATCATCGTCCTCTGCAAAACCCCGTCACTCTTTAATTCCCACACCTTCGTACTTCTGCAGATCCCATTAGCTTTAATCCCACCGACCAAATATCAGAAAGCATTGCCTCTGTCATGTGGAAGAGGAACCAGAATATTTGGTTGTTGATACTGGACCGTAGTCATCCACATGTGCCCTCTTCACCATTGCGCTTTTTCCTTTCTTTTTTCTACTGCTTATCCCTTTTCCACAGATCACAATATTCACTGCCACACCCTTTACATTTTCTGCTTAGACTTCAACACCTAACCATCATCATAAAAAAACCAGCTAAAAACTCCAACAACTGCATGAGCTAATGTGGCACCCGATAACCACAATTGCTAATTTGACTGGTTTGACCACCTTCCCTTTTGTACTGTAAAAATCATAACAGAAAGCAAACTTCAACTACTGATAGCCTTGTTAATTTGCTTAGAGTTCTCTAATCTGCATACAAGAGAATCACACTCTCCAAAGCACTTGTTTCACAGAAAGAAAATATCAAGGGTTGACTGAACAACTGCCAATGCCAAAGCAGATTATTACAAATTATGAGTCAAGTTCTCTACTTCCATCAAAACCATTTTTCCCTAATCTCATCTTTCAATTCATATTTGATGAGCTTGTAAAGTAATAAATTCACCATAACTGGACAAAATGCTTTTGAAGATATACTCCACACCAGTTTCCAAGAGTTCTTGCAAAAAGTTAAGCCTAAACATTTATAGTAGAGGAAAAATTAGGAGAAAAAGAAATCATTTTCTGTATAAATTAAAATCAACTGACATTTATATTTGTCACATGGAGGGTCTTGTTGCACAAGAACAGACTTGTGTTGTATGGCAATCTAAAAGCAGCAAAGCGAGATTTAAGAGAAGGAGTACAATTGTTTGTGAAAGCTTCATAACTTCGGTTCTGCAGAAGGTCATAAAAATGCTCGTCTCTAAATTGAAAAGTTGTGAGACGGGTAGTAGGGTTGCTAAGAAGCTCATGTATGTTTACAATCGTGTTGCGGCTCCCCAATCGTGTTGCGGCTCCCCACGACCCCAACCAAACTACGGCTCCGAACGATCCTAGTCGGATTGCGGCTCTGGGCAATCCCTGCCAGACTGTGGCTTCAGAAGATTCCAGCCGGACTGCGTCTTTGGACGACCCTAGCTGCACTGTGTCTCCGGACGATCCCAGCCGCACTGTGGCTCCCGATGACGTGAACCGGACTGCGGCTCCCGACAAAGCGAACCGGGTCGCGACTCCGTACGACGCGAACCGGACTGCGGCTCCGGACGACACCGGTCGGACAGCGGGTCCGGACGACCCCAGATGGACTACGATTCCACACGACCCCGTCCAGACTGCGGCTCTGGACGACCCCGACGGACTGCGGGTCCAGACGATCACATCCGGATTGCGTCTTCGGACGACCCTAGTCGAACTGTGTCTCTAGACAATCCCAGATGCACTGCGTCTACGGACGATCACAACCGGACTACGGCTTCCGAATACCCCAACCGAACTGCGGCTCGGGATGACCCTGGCTGGAATACGGGTTCGGACGATCCCGGCCGGACTGCGTCTCTGGACGACCCCGGCCGGACTGCGTCTGCGGACGACCTCTGCCGAACTGAGTCTCCGAACGTCCCTGACTGGACTACGAATCCGGACGATCCCGGCCGGACTGCGGCTTCGAACTGCGGCTTCGAACTGCGGCTTCGAACTGCGGCTCCCGACGACACGAACCGCACTGCGGCTCCCGGCGACACGAACTGGACTGCGCTTCCGGACGATGCGAACAGGACTGCGGATCCGGACGGCCCTGGCCGGACTACGGGTCCATACGATCCCAGCCGCACTGTGTCTCCGTACGATCCCAACCGCACTGCATCTGCAGACGATCCCAGCCGCAGTGTAACTCCCTATGACGCGAACCACACTGCGGCTCCCGACGACGCGAAATAGTTTGCGGCTCCGGACGACCTCTGCTTGACTATGCCTCCGGACGACCCCAGCTGGACTGCATCTCTAGACGACCTCGACCGTACAGCGCCTACGGACGATCCCGACTGGACTGCGTCTCTGGACGACCCCGACAAGACTGCATCTTCGGACGACCCTAGACGGACGACGCAAACCGCACTACGGCTCCGGACTACCTCGCCCGACTGCGTCTCCAGACGACCCCGGTCGGACTGCGTCTCCGGATGACCCTGGACTGACTGCGTCTCTCGACGACCCCGACCGGACTGCGGCTCCGGACGAACTTGGCCCGATGTCGGCTCCAAACAAACCCGACCGAAATACGTCTCTGGGCAACCCCGGCCGGACTGCGACTCCGGACGACCCCCGTCGGACTGCGTCTCCGAACGACCCCCGCCGGACTGCGTCGCCGGACGACCCCCGCCAGACTGCAGCTCCCGACAACACGAACCGGACTGCGACTCCCGACGACGCGAACTGGACTGTGGCTCCGGACGATACGAACCGAACTACAGATCTGGACGGTCCCGGCTAGACATCGGGTCCGGACAACCTCGGCCGGACTACAGGTCCAGAAGATTCCAACCGGCCTGCATCTTCAGACGACCCAAGTCGAACTGTGTCGTCGGACGATCCCAACCGCACTGCGTGTGCAGACGACCCTGACCAGGCTACGAGTGAAGAAGACCCCCACTGGACTGCGGTTCCAGAAGACCCCCGTAGGACTGCACCACCGGACGACCCCGACGGGACTGCGTCTCCTGATGTCTCTTGCCGGACTGCGTCTTCGGACGACCCCGGCGGGACTACGTCTTGGGACGTATGACGCGAATCGGCCTGCGGCTCCAGACGACCCCGACCGGACCACGTCTACTGACGACCCCGGCTACACTGCATCTCCGGAAGACTCCGGCCGGACTGGGTCTCCGGACGACTCCGGCCGCACTGTGTCTTCGGACGATCCCAACCGCACTACGTCTACAGACAATCCCAGCCGCACTGCGACTCCCGACGACGCGAACCGGACTGCGACTGCTGACGATGCGAAACATTCTGCGGCTCCGGACGACCTCTGCCTGACTAGGCCTCTGGACTATCGCCGGACTGCATCTACGGACGACCCCGGCAGGACAGCGTCTCCGGACGATCCCGGCCGGACTGCGTCTCCGGACGACCCCGACTGATCTACATCTTTGGACGCCCCCAAACGGACGACGCGAACCGTACTACGACTCCGGACTACCCCATAGGACTGCGTCTCCGTACCACCTTTGCCGGACTCTCTCTCCGGACGACCCCGGTCGGACTGCGTCTCCGGACAACCCTGGCCAAACTGTGTCTCCCGACGACCCCGGTCGGACTATGTCTCCAGACGACCTCGGCCGGACTGCGGCTCCGGACGAACCCGACCGGATTGCGTCGCCGGACGACCTCGGCCAGAATGCGTCTCTGGACGACCCCCCCGGGTTGCGTCACCGGCAACACAAACCGAACTGCGGCTCCCGAAGATGCGAACCGGACTGCGCATCCGGACGGCCCCGACCGGACTACGGGTCTGGACGACCCCGGCCGGACTGCGGGTCCAGACGATTCCAGCCGGCCTGTATCTTCAGACGACCGGAGCCGCACTGTGTCTCCGGACGATCCCAACCGCACTGCGACTGCAGACAATCCCAGCCGCACTAAGACTCGCAAAACGCGAACCAGACTACGACTCCGGACTACGTCTCCGTACGACCCCGACCGGACTGTCTCCGGATGAGCCCGGTCGGACTGCGTCTCCGGACGATCCTGGCCTAACTGCGTCCCTCGACGACCCCGTCCAGACTGCGTCTCCCGATGGCCCCTATCGGACTGCTTGTCCGGACGACCCCCGTAGGACTGCGGCTCTGGATGAACCCGACCTGACTGCTGCTCCAGATTAACCTGTCGGAATGCGTCTCTGGACGACCTCGGCCGGACTGCGGCTCCCGACGGCGTGAACTGGACTGCGGCTCCGGGGGATGCGAACCGAACTGCGGATTCGCACAATCCCGGCCAGGCAGCGGGTCTAGACCCGGCCGGACTGCGGGCCCAGACGATTCGAGCCAGACTGCATCTTCAGACGACCCAAGCCGCACTGTCTCCGGATGATCCCAACCGCACTGCGTGTGTAGACGAACCCGACAGGACTGCGAGTCCAGAAGACCCCGACCGGACTAGGGCTCCGGACGACCCCGGCCGGACTGTGGCGCCGGACGACCCCTACCGGATTGTGCCTTCAGAAGACCCTGGCAGGACTGCGTCTCCGGACGACCCCGGGCAGACTGCGGGGCCGAAGGACCCCGTTCAGACTGAAGGTCCAGACTATCGCAGCCTGACTACGTCTTCGGAGGACCCCAGCCGCACTACGTCTTCGGACGAACCCACCCGCTCTGCGGCTCCCGATGACACCGACCGAACTGCGGCTCTGGACGACCCTCACCGGAATGGACCTCCGGACGACCCCCGCCAGACTGCGTCTCCGGACGACCCCCGCCGAACTGTGTCTTCGGACGACACCGTTGGGTCTACATATCTGGACATATGACGCGAACCGGACTGCGGCACCGGATGACCCTGGTTGGACTATGCCTCCTGACGACCCCGGCCGGACAGTGGATCCGAATGACCCCGGCCGAACTGTGGCTCCTTACTACCCTCGTCGAACTACGTGTTCGGACGTCCCAGGTAGGACTGTGTCTCCGAACAATCCTGGCTGGACTGAGTCTCCGGACGACCCTGGCCGGACTGCGTCTTTGGACGACCCCGGACGGACGACGCGAACCGCACTACGGCACCGGTGGACCCCACCGGACTTCGTCTCCGGACGACCCCTGTCGGATTGCGTCTCCAAACGACCCTGGTCTTACTGCGTCCCCGGATGACCATGTCCTAACCGCATCTCCCGACGACCTTGACCCGACTGTGTATCCCGACGGCCCCGGGCGGAATGCGTCTTCGGACCACCCCGGCCAGACTGCGGTTCCGGACAAACCCGGCTGGATTGCGGCTCCGGACGAAACCGGCCGTAATGCGTCTCCGGACGAACCCGGCCGGAATGCGTCTCCGGACGATCCCAGGCGGACTGTGTCTCAGAACGACCCGGGCCGGACTGCATCTTCGGACGACCACGGCTGGACTGCGTCTCCTGACGACCCCGGCCGGACTACGGCTCCGGACGAACCCGACCTGACTGCGGCTGCGGAGGACCCTGGCCGGGATGCGGCTCTGGACGAACCCGACCGGACTGCATCTGAGAACGACTCCGGCCGGACAACGTTTGTGGACGACCCCAAACGGACGAGGCGAACCGCACTACGACTCCGGACTACCCCTCGTACTGCTTCTCCGTACAACCCTGGCCGGACTGTATCTCCCGATGACCCCGGCCAGAATGAGTCTCCCGACGACTCCGGCCGGACTGCGTCTTCGGACGACCCCAGCCGGATTGCGGCTCCAGAAGAAACCAACCGGACTACGCCTCTGAACGACGCGAACCGAACTACGTCTACGGAAGATGCGAACCGGACTGCGGATCCGGACAGCCTCGACCGGACTATGGGTCCGGACAAACCCGACCGAACTACGGGTCCAGACGATTCCAGTCGGCCTGCATCTTTAGATGACTGGAGTCGCACTATGTCTCCGGACGATCCCAACCGCACTACGTGTGCAAACGAACCCGGTCGGACTGCTTGTCCAGAAGACCCTGACCGGACTGCGGCTCCGAACGACCCCTACCGGACTTCGCCTCCAGAAGACCCCGGCAGGATTGCGTCTTTGAACGACTTCGGGCAGACTGCGGGGCCGGAGGACCCCGTTCGTACTGAAGGTCCAGATTATCGCAGCCGGACTACGTCTTCGGAGGACCCAAGCCGCACTGCGTTTTCGGACGATCCCAGCCGCATTGCAGCTCCCGATGACGCCTACCGGACTGCGTATCTGGACGACCCCAGCCGGATTGCGTATCTGGACGACCCTGGTCAGGCTGCGTCGCCGGACGGACGACGCGAACCAGACTACGGCTCAGGACGACCCCGGCCGGACTGCGTCTCCGGATGACCCCGACCGAATTGCGTCTCCGGAGGAACACGACCAGACTGTGTCTCCGGACAACCCCGGCCGTACGACGGCTACGGACGACCCCCACCGGACTGCGTCTCTGGACGAACCCCGGGCGGACTACAGGGCCGGCGACCCCGATCGGTCTGCGGGTCCAGACGATCTCAGCCGGACTGCGGCTCCCGACAACGGTAACCGGACTACGGCTCCCGACAACAGTAACCGGACTGTGGCTCCCGACGACGCGAATCTTACTGTGGCTCTGGACGACGCAAAACGGACTGCGGCTCAGACGAACCGGGCCGGACTGCGAGTCAGGAAGACCCTGACTGGACTGCAGCTCTAGACGATCCTTATCGGACTGCAGTTCTAGACGACCCCCACCGGACTACGCCTACGGACGACCCCGACAGACTGCTTCTCTGGACGACTCCGATCGGACTGCGTCTTCGGACGACCCCGGCGGGACTATGTCTCCGAACGGACGACGCGAGCCGGACTGCAGCTCTGGACGACCCCGGCCGGACTCAGTTTCCTCACGACCCCGGCCGGCCTGCTTCTCTGGATGACCCTGCCCGGACTGCGTCTTCGGACAACCCCGGCCGGACTGCGTCTCCGGACGACCCTGGCCGGACTGCGGCTCCGAACGACCCCGACCAGACTGATGGTCCGGATGACTCCTACCGGACTGCGGGTCCGGACGACCCTAGTCGGATTGTAGCTCCGGGCGATCCCTGCCAGACTGCGACTCCGGACGATTCCAGCCGGACTGCGTATATGGACGAACCCAGGCGCACTACGTCTCTAGAGGATCCCAGCCGCACTGTGGCTCCCGATGACGCAAACCGAACTACGGCTCTGGCGACGCGAACCGGACTACGGCTCCGTACGACGCGAACCGTACTACGGCTCCGGACGACCCCAGCCTGACTACGACTCCTGACGACCCCGGCTGGACTGCGTCTCCGGACGACCCTGGCCGGACTGCGCCTCCGGACGACCCTACCTAGACCGAGGGTCCGGACTATAGAAAAGTATTGGTTTAAACCTCTTTTTGGTCCCTAAGTTATAAGCAGATGTTCAGTTTAGTCCCCATTTTTAAAAATGTAAATCTTTGGTCCCTAAGTTATAAAAAATGTATCAAATGAGTCCTTTTTTTATGTTCATGGTCAAAGTACAAAGAAGTAATTGACATTTTTTATATATGGGGACGAAATTAACATTTTTCTAAAAGGGGGACGAATTTGACACACTTCAACCAAACTGGAGACAAAAGAAGCAATTAAACCTATAAATATACAAATTGATAACCTAATTGGAAAGAGTTAAAAAGGGAATAAATTCCACCAATTTAATATCAATTATTATAATATCAATTATAATAATTGATATTTAACACTAACAATTAAATTAAATAAAGGGAAAGTAAATATACAAAAATTAGCTAATAAAGACTAATTATTACAATTTAAAACTAATTACTATAATTGATATGACTTTTATTATAATTTATATCCTCCCGCAAGTTGGACGATCTGGAAGAGAGATGTAACTTGGACAGTAATGAGTCAAACCGAGGATGAAGCAGAGTCGTCCGGAGACAAAGTTGATCATCAGTAGACATAAAGGAAACCCGAAACTTGCCTTTTTGGACATTTTCACGAACAAAATGATAGGTTAGGGCTATATGTTTCATCTGAGAGTGAAAAATAGGATTAACACTCAAAGTTGTGGCATCGGGACACCGGGGTGTTATTGCCCAGATTGAGTTTTATCATAACGATTGGGTCGAGTTTGTGCATTCATGGTTGTCATGGGAGCAGGAATCTGTCGTTGAGCAGCAGCAAGGGAGAGTTCTTGAATGAGAAGCTTCTCGAGGAGGTCATCAAAAAGAATGGGAGTGTCCCTTGCATTGACGCCGTCAATGACAACTCTATAACCATCGTCGAGGCCACACAAGACATGGTCAGTCATGTCTTCAATGGGGCCAAGTGAGGCAAGGAAGTCTGCAGTTTGCTTCAGAGAATGCATGTAGGTGGTGATGGATTGGGTACCTTTGGACGCCGTGTGGAGACACTCCTTTAACTGCTTGAGGTGGCTGCGAGATGCCTTGGCATAGGTGCGCTGAAGAAGAGTCTAGGGATCATGGGATGTCGTTGTTTGAGACACCAGGGGTGCCACTTCAGGGGAGAGAGTGGTGAGGAGAGCACCGTATATAAGACGGTCCTGTCGACGCCAAGTTTGATAAGCAGGATTCAGAGTTGGAGGTACATCGGTGGTGGAAATCGTCAACGGTGGCGTAGGAAAGGATCCATCTAGATATTTGAGAAGATCATAGCCATCAAGAAGAGATTCAACCTAAAGTTTCCAGGTGAGGTAATTTGAGGGTAGAAGCTTGGTGACACTGCTAAGGGTGACGCAAGTGAATGGTTTTGATGGCTCATGAGGGTTGCTAATAGATGAAGAGTTGTCGTTGGCCATGGGAGGCAAAAAGAAAGGAAGGAGCGACGTCCTGTGTTGTAAAAAAAAAAAAGAAGATGATCGTTTTAGGCTGATACCATATAGAAAAGTATTTGAATGAATTGATTTGATCATTGAATTACAATAGTATAAATATACAAATTGGTAACCTAATTGGAAAGAGTTAAAAAGGGAATAAACTCCACCAATTTAATATCAATTATTATAGGGTTAAATATGTTTTTGGTCCTTAAACTTTCAGTGAAAATTGGAATTAGTCCCTCTCCAAAACTTTGGCCTAAATTAATCCCCCAACTTTAGCAATGTATGAATTTAGTCCTTTTAACTAAATTTTGTTAGTTTTATTTGATGTTTCAAGCACGTTTCATGATAGCATTTGGAATGTTTACACTGTATGACACATTTTTGCTTCAATGTTAACTAAGAAACGCGTTTGAAATATCAAATAAAGTTAACAAAATTTGGTTAAAAGGACTAAATTCATACATTTCTAAAGTTAGGAGACTAAATTAGGTCAAAGTTTTGAAGAGGAACTAATTTCAATTTTTACTGAAAGTAAGGGACCAAAAACATATTTAATTTACTAATTTTAATTTTAACTAAAAGTTAAGGGATTAATTTTAATTTTTACTGAAAGTTAAAGGACAAAAAACAATTAATTTAGTAACTCGTACATTAATTTACTGTGATGTAAAAATGTCAAGTAATTGAGATATTTTTTATAGTTATCGTTTAATTTTATTTCAAATTAAAATGTAAATAATTTTTTAATTAAAAATGAGATTTTTTTATAAGAAATTATATCCTATAAAAAAAGTTAAAAGAGAGTGAGAAACTAAAGTTCAAGAAATATAATTTCTCAGGA
Organism: Vigna radiata var. radiata; assembly: GCF_000741045.1. Classification (NCBI taxonomy): domain Eukaryota; kingdom Viridiplantae; phylum Streptophyta; class Magnoliopsida; order Fabales; family Fabaceae; genus Vigna; species Vigna radiata. Next base: position 427,396 of record NW_014542194.1, read on the forward strand.
TATATTATATTAGGCAGAGATGCTTTTGGTGTTTAATTTTAATTTGCATACAATACAATCAAAGCGGCGTTAGGTATAACAACAAATGGCCTATTAGCTCAGTTGGTTAGAGCGTCGTGCTAATAACGCGAAGGTCGCAGGTTCGAGACCTGCATGGGCCAATTTTATTTTAAGATATATCTTTTCAATAATATGGGCCATTTAATTCAGGTATTTTATGGACTTTCTATTTGCACTCCCAAGCCTTGAAAAACCTTGGTGCGTTTTATTTTTCACAGATCTTGGCGAGAAATCAAGTTGGTTTAAATTTTTTCTTTTAATCTTTCACTGAATGTTTATAATCTGTAATAAGAATTATTCTATTAAAAATATGTTGACTATGATACACATAAGTAAATACAGATACAATACTATAATTTTCTTTTTCAGAACTTTGCTGCAGAAAACAAGTATGCCCCAATAAAGAAGTTTCGAAAAACAAATCTTACTTATATTCAAAGAAATCCGACATAAAGGGCAAATAATAAAACTAAAAAATGTTGAAAATGATAGGTTTGATAAGATAAAATGAAAGGCAGAAGCATCAGAAGTTGGTGGAAACTACTAATCTATATAAACTGATAGATGATGTTTTGGGAATGAAAGTTTGCTTATAAAAATGAAGAAGATGATGAAAGTATGATAAGATGGGAATTAAAAATAAATTGAAAATGGTCATTGATTATTACTGTGCTTATGATGCTGACCAATCATACCAAAAGATACACAACTCTGTTCCTCCATCTTTTGCTCTATCAATGGGTTGCAAACAAAGAATAAAATAAACTTCAAAGTTATCAAACAACAAAAAGAGGTTAACCTATATATATATATATATATATATATATATATATATATATATATATATATATATATATATATATATATATATATATATATATATTAATATACTTTAACAATATTTTTTTGCAATATTTTAACACGTGTTATTATTATTAGGCTTAATATCGTTTTTGGTCTCTAGTTTGGAAGGTTTTGTTCAATATGATCCTACTTTTTTTTAGTAACAACTGATCTCACTTTTTAAAAAAACTGTTCAATTGACTCCTTTTTTGTTACGACGTCAATTTTCTAATGGTGCTGGTTACGACGTCAATAAGTTCTTTCATGCATTCACCTATCCAAATGTTATTTTAATAGTCCTGACATAATGTTATGTTAAAAATCATGTCATCATCGTATACAATAAGGATTATAATAAACAATTTAAACTTGAATATGGGACCACTATGAACAAAAAGGACTCAATTGAACAGTTTTTTCAAAAGGTGGGATCAATTGTTATGGAAAAATAAATGTAGGACCATATTGAACAAACCCCCCAAACTAGGGACCAAAAGCGGTATTAAGTCTTATTATTAATTGTGAAATACTGGTCCATATTGATAGTTATGATTATTATTATTAATTGTGTAATCATTTTGGACTAATATCATAAAATGACATGTTAAAATATTGTCAAATATAGTTATTCCATATATAACATCCATTATTATTCCATTTTACTCCGACACAGTTTGCTGGCAATGGTTACTCATATATGGTGGCTACCATTCATCCGACAGAGAAGCTTTTTTAGTGTTTTTAATATAAAAAATTAACTGAGAAAGTGAATTTGCGAGTTCATAGCATAATCATTCTAAATTTACTTTTTCTAGTTGACCTTGTTTGTACACTTTTTTTTTTTCATTTAGTGTGTTTTTTTTTTCTTTTCTCTTCAATTTTTTATTTTTCACGAGTGAAAAATGTAATTAATTATGTAAAATCAATTTAGGCTGGTAGTTTAGAATTGAACCACATTCTTTTAGATTGCAATCTTAATTTTTTTTAGAATTGTATTTGATTTTATTAAGAATAATTTAAATATAAACTTAAGTCCTACATTAAATGAAAAATTATATATAAAAAAAACTCATACCATCATAAAATCCTCTCTAAACATAATTTAGACAAACAAATTTACTTATCAAATCGCATATAACAAAGTAAAAAAAAATTATCTAAAACATAGTACTTATAATATTAAATATAGTTCACACTTTAATAAAAAAAAGTCACATATTTTTTTGAGTTAATTTAAATTTAAGTTCATTTTTTAACCACATTCAATCGTAATCAATAAACATATAAATCAAATTACATAAGATTATTATCGTTTATGCCATTTTTATTTTTTTTTATTTTGTCATGAACTTTTCTTGATTTATTTGATTAAAACATTAATAATGTAATAGTGGTATTGTGATTATACCAAATACAATGAATTTTTTGAATGCTTTTATTATATAGTTAATTGACCTAAATTTTCAACACAAAGGTGTATTAAATACTAACAAAAAGTTGTGTTATCCATAATGACACCACTCAATCATATTACCTTTAGTAAAGTATATCACATGCATTTGAAATGAATTTTACTATATTCTAAACTACATGAACATTATGTTAATTTATAAAGTACAAATCCAACAATAATCACATGCTAACGTCCTAAAAAATGTTGAAAGAACCAAATTGTTTAGAAACCTATGAAAGTAGGGAAGAATTTTAAGTAATTGTACAGTCTTAGCATTACACCACAAGTGTAAATAATACAAAAATGTAAAGGCAATATAAGAATAAACTCATTAGATGGTATGATACAACTAAAGTAATAGAAGGAATTAATTGCAATTGTAAGTTGTAAACCGCAATTGAAACATCACTTTCACATGGCAATCATTTTCTACTTTTTTGCATTCATCCAAACACAAACCCGAGAGATCCGCTTAAATTTTTGCTTCGAAAAGTAAAAGAAATAAAGAATGTGTACCCACAAGCTCTTTTAAGATTTTCGAATCTCAATTTGGAAAGTGTGATTTTTAGTTATGATTATGGCAAATGATCGTTACTTGGACATGTCACACATTAATGGAATAGTAACTCTTTCATTTATAGGATAGTAAAAATATTAATATTGGGTGGATGAATTTTCAATGGATAATGGATAGTTGGTATTTATAAATATTTATTATTTATGGGTAACATGATAATAAGGAATAGTTGGTAGGTACGAATGACAAAAAAAAATTCACTCAGATATTCAAAGATAAAATGTTTCAGAAATAGTTAATATTCGTAGATATTTACTATCTGCGAGTTACGAGTAGTGTGCATTTTAATATCTGCCTATAAATGGGTCAAGTACGAGTAGTCTCCATTATCCACAAAAAATAAAAATAAAAAGATAATTTATATTTTATTTAATTAAATTTAATTTAAAATAAAATTAATTTATATTTTATTAGATTAAATTTAATTTAAATAAAAAATTAATTTATATTTTATTTTATTTATATTAAATTATATATATATATATATATATATATATATATATATATATTATATATATATATATATATATATTTTTTTAATTTTATTTCAAAAATGTATAGAATATATATTTTTTTATATTTGTGGTTATCTACATGTACCTACGAGTTTTAAAATATCTGCGAATTTTTTTGAAATAGATACCCGCGCGAATAGTGAACGTGTTGCAGGTGGAGTTTTCATTTTACGGGTCGGATTGTGGGTAGGCACTATCTGTACCCGACCCGACTCCTCGACCCGATCCATTGTTATCCCTAGTAAAAAGTAATGAGTATCTTAATACCTGGTTATGTGCATATCACACTAACCATATATGAAAGTATTCATTACTCGCAAAAAGTTAAAATAAAAATTTAATTTATGTTTAATTAATTTAAATTTAATTAAAATTTATTTATATTTTATTAAGTTAAATTTAATTAAAATTACAATTAAAATTATACTTAATTTAATTTATATTATATTTTTTATAATTTTAGTTAAAAAATTTGTAAAAATTCACACATATAAAGTATCCTAAATTTTAAAATACTTACTGATAAATTTTAAACCAATACAATGTGACGGATAGTGTATATATATATATATATATATATATATATATATATATATATATATATATATATATATTGTTCTAAAGAGGTAGCTAATATATACCATTCATACCTTGGGATCCCATTGTTCACTTGTTCATTCATTTAATTGGTTAATGAAATTAATTAGCATAATGCGGTCATAGTTTATATACCCACCGACACAGATTGAGGAAGTGAGAGTAAAAGGGAAAACCGTAACTTTTTGAGAAAACCGAGGGGATGAAGTCAACCTTGAGTCTGTGAAATAGCAGTCATTCAAACACAAACTTCTAGGGTTTTTGAATTTGCGACAATCATTTATGAGTGCATATTATATCTCATAATCCGTCACTTCAGCCAATAAATTTTCTTGTATTTGAAGCATGTGATTAGGTAGCTTAGGAAGTATCTCACACATGCTACCAATCTCCCAGGAATTAATCAAACAAAATACTAAATCTTATTACCCCAACTTTTCATTAATTATGTCTTATGTTCTTCCTTTTCTTCTTTTCAATTATGCCTTTTAAACTATCATTAATTCATTACATTATCCTCAATTATGCCTTTTCAATAGTTTACTCAATAAGATTATTTTTGTTGAAAACTATAATTGTGTTACATGTACCAATAACACCCTTTTGTCCAAAACTGTTGGTAGCATGCAACATTTGTCTTTTAATTTAACATTGAACCAATAATAATCAAACGTATGCTTTTGTACTGTGTTATGAAATGGCTTTTGTAATGTATATATAGTTGAATATGTTGTTATAGAAAGCGATATGTAACTTATTATTAGAATTATGATGTTTCCCTATTCATAAGTAGACTCGATCAAATTTATTTTTGTGAAGATGACATTTATAATCTCTGGGGAGAATCCAAATCCACCACAATCACTCTAACAATTCACAAAATCCTCACAAATACTCCACTTTGTTAGTTTTTTTTTTTTTTTTTTTTCAGAATTTCAACCACATAAAAAAATTAACATTAATCTCAGTTCAAAACTTTAATGGAAATATTCGTATTTATATTATAGGAAGTCTCACATTAACTAGAGATAAGACTAATTTATAATATATAAGAAAAGTGCAAACCTTACCTTACAAACCGGTTTTGTGGAGTTAAATTAAGCTTAAAATCTACTTTCTAATATATATAATACTTTACTTTATTATTTATACCTACATAGAGACTTAGATTTACATTTGAATTTCCAATACATTCATGAAACAATGATAATCACATAGTTAAAAGCACATCAAAATTGAAGCACACACCATCTTCTATCTAGTGAGAAAAAGCAACAATGTGGATACATATAGATGTCAAACTCAAGGTATAATCTCAAAATGATAAGATTGAAAGAAGGAGATAAGTAAGTGTGTGTGCTTTTTGAGAGAGAGGTGGAAAAAAGGGTATATGAATTGGGGTCAGAATTCCTTAGTGAGTGGTAGTTTTCAATGGTTTTTTGTATTGGTAGGAAGGATGGTGATGATGATGATATTCCCACACTAGGGAGGGTAACATGCAATATTTCAATGGGGCAGTTTGTGGCACTAAGGGTAGTTAGTTGGAATTAGGCAACCCCACAAGGGTTTGAGCTTCATCCTCAATGTGGCCAAGCAATCACCGAATCACATGGGTTTTGGTACTCTTGTGTAACATAAGGTTACCTAATGTGGCTTCAAAGAAGGCTGACGTATAGGATTGTGACATGGAAAATGTCCCCATACAAGATCATCATTCATTTTTTCTAAAATAGTACGTGTATATATATATATATATATATATATATATATATATATATATATATATATATATATATATATATATATATATATATATATATATATATATATATATATATATATATATATCATTAGTAGCTTTAATAACATTTTTGGTTTATTCAGTGTTATTTTGTACACCTTCCAATTGTAAAAGACATTATAGATATATAGAATTATGATACACTTTTACATTCATTTGACATAAAATATAAAAATAAAATGGTCATAAAAGTATAAATTTTTGTATTCTTTTAAAAAAGAAAAGAATAAAAATAAATAAGAATAGTGTCAAATGAATGTAAAAAATTTAGATATGTGTTAAAATATTATTTTTCATAAATTCTGAGTGAGAAATTATCAAATTTGATAATAATTTTTTATAAAAAAAGGTATAGGATGTATATGTGATTTATATTCTTGTGACATTTATATATGTTTTTTAAAGGGTTGAAATCCCCATATACTTCTTTGTTTATTGTTTATAAAAGAAAAAAAAATGTTCGTTTTTTAATGGGATGGGTCAAAAATTTCATGACCATTGAATATAAGAATATACATAACGATAATTTTTCTTTTGAAAATAAGATAAAATAGTCAAATCGGCTTTCATTTCCATTTCCTGTGATCTCTATATACAATTCACATAATTGAAATATGGAATAAAATTACACAATATTGTGATAATTAAAATGAAAAATTATTATAAACCCACAAAAGGAATGATTTTAGTTGTCCTATGTTTTTCTAGGATATATGTAATAACAAAATTGTTATGACAACATTTTAAAAAATAAAAAACTGGTCTTTAATTTTTTATTTTATTTTATGAAAACTAAAAATTTTCATGAGTGGAAATGAAGGATATAAAAGCAAATTACAAAACAAACCCAAATGGGGACCTTCTACACATGGGGTGGGATGCTTCATCTTGTGGTGTGGAGCCACACACCATAAAGCTAAGAATCTTTTTGCAAAAACATGGATCTGAGGAAGGAGAAAACCCTACACACAAATATGTACACATCACACCAAAACTAGAAGATTTCTATGTATCTTTCACTCTTCCTTATCATAACCCCACACATTAATCATGCAATAATATACTCAATTCAATATTTTAATTAATGCATGTTCTATGATTCAAGAAACACAATTTGGTTAGGTTTAGTGTGAGTAGGGATTGTTGGAGTGCAAAATTCCACATCGAATAAAGGAAGAGTCGAATAAAAGTTTATATACACATATATACCTCTATTAATAAGAGATCTTTTAAAGTAGTATAAAAAATAAATCTATGATAGTTTAATCCAAAACTAAATAATTTCATTAATCATATTTGATCCCTTTGCCTTGGTGGAACAAAAGAGAAGCTAATTAATGATAATTAACTTAGGGTTAAACAAAATTTAAACATTGCATATGTTAACTAACTCTTCATTATTTGTGGGGTTTGGTTATTTGGATTGATTGGTAGTTGAGTTTTGCTACATGTTTAATTATGTACCTTAGTTTGAGTGAAGTGTTTTGTTTTATTGGAAAATTGCATTTGTAGTTGTGGTGGGTCCAAAGTACAGCTAAAAGGTGTACATAATTTTGTTTTTCTTAAGAATTAATATTTTTTTGATTGATAATCATAAGATTAGACAATACAAAATCGAATCTGTGTCAATATATTTAAAAAACTCAATTATCTATCAAGTGTGTTGTATGTCACACCTTGTTGGTAATCATTACCCATTTGAGTGTGTATATAATATTTGTTGCCTATTATAATATTTTTTTTTCCTCCAATTATTAACTATTTAATAAAGAAAATAGTATCTTCATGATTAATTAAAAATCTAAATCAAAGGTTAATTTGTTTCTCCGTCATTACAATAACTTTTTCAACTATTTTTACAAATTTTATTTTACTTTTTTAAAATAACAACCTTAACATTGTGATATAAATAGTAAACAATATCTTATGTCCATAATTATGTATCGGCTAAAGATTATAACAAATAATATATATCACAATGATAGTGCTCAAAACATTTTTTTAAAATGATTTATTAAAAAAAAAGAATATTAAAAATAATAGAAAAGTTAAAACTATCATAATAGTTAAATAAGAAAAGTTATTAAGCCTACATTAAAAGTTAAAAAATATGTAAAAACTTGAGTTTCTCCATCTTTGTTTTTCATGATCGATTATAAGAGAGAAAATTGTTTTATAATGTGCGATACCTCTTGAATATATATACAAAATCATTTGAATTAGATGATGTTATTATCTTGTCTCATTTATACATTATAAGGTTTTTCTTTCACAAAGCAATGGCAAGAACAATGCACATAGTTTCTTGAAAAGTTATGAAAAGATCAAATGTTGCATCACACGTGCATATACTTCCAAAACCAACATATATGGCTTATATACATTCATGCATCATTTTGAAATAAGATTTCCCTATACCATTTTCTTCTTCTTCTTCTTCTTTTTTTTAAAAAAAAACCTTTAATTTTTTTTAATCTTCTCTTCCTTAAATGGTTGAAACGAAAGGGAAAGTTGAATAGTAAATTAATGTTATGTATAACTCCAATTAATATCGTGATATTTGGACCATCACATGTGAAAATCGTAACCCTATTATGTCAGAGTGCCATTGTCAAACATTGCACTACTCACAAGTCCTAATAAATCTCCTTCACCCATGTCATTTGCCTACAATTCCTTAATGTCATGTCCATGTCACACAAACAACACACAACTTCCACATTAACTTGTGGAATAACCGATGACCTTATCAACAGTTTAAATACATACTCAACATATAACATTTGTTTAATTATTTGTTTGGTAGTGGAAAAGTTTCAAATTAATTTTTATTTTTAGAAAATTTTTAACTATATTCTATCTTTTTTAAATGTTTCATTTTTTTTTCAATTACTAATGATCTTAATGACATATTATGTGTTAATATAGGATTTTTTATATATTTTTTAAAAGTATTTGTTATCATGTGTCAGGTTTCTGATATGACACGTGTCATTAGGATGACAAAAAAAATTTGTGTCCATAGATATCTACGGATAAAATCTGTGACAGATAGTTGATATCTGCAGATATTTACTACCCGAAACCTGCGGATAGCGGATACTTTAATACCCGCTTATAAACGGGTCGAGTGCATGTATTATATATCTGTACGCACGGATATCCACTACCCGTAAAATATAAAAATAAAAATTTAATTTTTATTTTATTAAGTTAAATTTAATTAAAATTAACATTAATTTATATTTTATAAGGTTAAATTTAATTGAAATTGTACTATATGAAGTATATCGATCAAAATTAATTATCATTTATGGATAATTAACAGGTATTAATAGGTCAAATTGCCTTACTCTTTATAAAATATAGGGTGATTGAGTTTGATTGCCTAAAAATATATTATTGATTATGTTTGATTGTCTAAAAGTATACTGCACTAATGGTTAATCAATGGGCTTGCCTGCTACAGGCCCTACCCTATAAATATACAATTGATGTCTAGCTACAATCATCCTCTTCTATCTTAATAAAATATAGACCTCTTTATATTTTGAGCGTCAGAGTATCTTCTGCAGGCCAACAACCCATCGGAGTGGATGTCATTCTCAAGAAGGATTAAGATTAAAAGAGAACAAAGCAAAGAAGGACAGCTGACCCTCGGACCAATTCAATTGAAACAAAAATTAAATTTTAATTTATATTTAATTTAATTTATATTATATTTTATATATTTTTTGTATTTATATTTGAATTTTATTTTAATGATTTATAAAAATATATTTATTAAAATATTTGTGAGTATCTGCGGATAGTCGCGGGTTTTAAAATATCTGCGGATATTTTTTAAGCGGGTATTCATGTGGGTGGCGGGTGGATTTTTTTTTGTCAGGTCGGGTTGCAGATAGGCACTATCTATGTCCGACTTGACATGTTGTCATCCCTACGTGTCATCGACATGACAATGCTACATACTAGTATCAATATCAAGTGTCATTGTCTTGATTTTAATTTAGTCACTATATATGTCTCTTTGATTCAATTTAGTCCTAATATTTCTCAAAACGGAACATTATTGTCCCTCTCCAAATTGAAACCAAATTTATTATTTGTATAAGTGTAATACTGATATTATTTATCAAAAATGATTTTTTAACATATTACATTATTATATATTATCAATCTATGTTTTTATATAAGATTAAAACTAATTAATTAGAAATATTTTTCAAAAAAAAAATAAGTGTTTAAAACTAATATATTATTAATTCATGTTTCTTTATAAGAATAAATTAATTAATACCATTTATACAAATAATAAATTTGATCCTCTTTTATTTGGAACCAAATTTATTATGTGTACAAATATTATAATTATATTTATATTAAAATCTAGTGGTAAAAATAAAGGTTACCAAAATATGGGTTAATAATATATAATAATGTATTATGTTAAAAAATCATTTTTAATAAAAATAATAGTATTATAACATTTATACAAATAATAAGTTTGGTTTCAATTTGGATAGGAATCATATTGTTCCATTTTGAAAAAAAAATGGAACTAAATTGAATAAAAAAAAACATATATACAAACTAAATTGAAATCAAAGCAATGACATTTAAGAGTAATATTGATTGAGGGAGGACCATTTATAAGAAGCCACATTAGACCATTACCAAGAGCTATGGCTAGGAGATTGGAAGAAGAAGGACTTCAAATAGCTACACTCTTATGGAGGATAGTTTACTAGCTTATCTTCCTTTCTCTTGAGTTTTGTAAATTTGTACATAAGTCTTTTCTTCAGACCTTGTATTTTGGCCAAGTTTTCATGTGATTTAGGCTTGTTTTTTGCCATTTTCTTCACAAGTGACTGAAATAATTGACTATTTCACTTGGTAATTGATTATTTCAGTCAACTTTAGCCTTTTTCTATGTTTCATCACGATAATAATCGATTATGGCATTGGACAATTGATTATGGCATTGGATAATAAATTATTCCCGCAAAACATGACAATATGCTAGTTTTGAGCCTTTTTTACTACCCTCTCGAGTGGGATGTGATCTAACATGTTTTTAGGCTTGCTTAAGCCTCAAGGAACCTTTTAGAACTTGGTTTAAATGAGGAGGCTCCTATACATTGTATTTACTCTTGAAGAGGGTTCAAGAAGCTCCCTAGTCCAATGTACCTTGTCTGATTCAATGTATTCAACTTCAAATGGGTTCACTTCTTTATCCTATAAATAAGAGTGACCACTTGTTATAAACATAACTTATAATTAACGAAAAGAACCTCTGCCAAAATTAACAACCTCCTTTTCTATAAGTTCATTATTGTCTTCTACTTGACTTCTCCTAACTTTTTTCCCTTGATGATTGGTCTAACCCCCTTCAAGATGCATTTCCATACCACTCTTCACACCTCATACCCTTCATCATCATGTGCTTCCGCTTCCAGAGTTGTTTATGCATGGAGTCTCCTTCATTTTTCTTGAAAAAGGTTTCAATCATTTGGTATCAAGAGCAAGACTACTTCCTTGAAGCATGGGTTTCCTTCATGGGTCTTCAAAATATAACTACATTTGATACTACTTTTGGTATAGTAGAGATATTCCACTTTCAATAGCATGAGACGACTTTGACATGTCTAATACTGATATATGTCTAGTACCTTGTTATACTTGTGCTGACTCATTTAGCACTTTTGTTTTGACTCATCTACTATTAGTTAGACATTGAAAGACCCCATTAGATAAGCATGATTGTAAGTTTTAAATATAACAAAATCTATAATGAAACAAAAATGTTAAGTCAGTAAGATAATGATCCAATATACTAAAGGTGATTAGACCACATAATTAGACAAAACACTAGGCATAGGAAATGGTAGCTAGGTTAAAGACTTCATTAGACTCAAATACATAACCATTAGACGACCAATTTTATTAAATATGAATGTATGTTTTCGTTCAACTAACGTGGATTTAATCAATTTAAGCACATTAAATAAAAATCAAATCAAAACAAATGATGCTTGAAGTCTAAATCAAACATGAAAGAAAGCGAAACTTAGACGAGCTCACTTAGTAGTGCTGGTTACACAAGTTACAAGTTGGACCAAACATCTAAGGCTATTAACGACCTTGCCACTAAATGACATAAATAATGCAGACTTATTTGAACTCAGTAAAGGAATACATTGAAACTTGTTGTAACCTGAAGAGGTTAATACTCATGATATCTAGAGAGGTTGAAACTCATTGTTACCTAGATAGGTTGATATTTGTACTAGTCTAGGGATTTGATTAGTGGAACTGCTTAAGTAGGTTTCTTAAGAGACTAGACACAACGTTAGTTTGTGAGGTGAACCAACATAAGTCCTTGAATCCATTCTTCTCTGCCTTACTATTTAGTTTAACTATATATATTATGTATATGCAAAACCTTTTTAAAATGTCTACAAGCTTTTTTCACCCCTTTCTAGAGCCACCTTGCACTAACAGTTATTGCTTGTAGGAGTCTAGTTTCTTTCCACATTATATTGACCTGTCTTATCAACGTATCGATCTACCAAGTTTGACTGATTCTGCATTATTTGAGTTGTTTAGTGGCATGGTCATCTAATATCTTTAGTTGCTTAGTCCAACTTGTGACTCGTTTAATCACTACTTCTGACTCCAAACTCGTCTATGCTTCACTTCTTTTCATGTTTACTTCATTATTAAAGAATCATATGTTTTGTACTAACAATGCTTTTTTTTTATATATTTTGCTTAAACTCATTGAAAAAACATTAGTTGGAAAAATATGTATTCATAATGAAGAAATGATGCGTTTCATAGTTATATATTCTAGCCTAATGAAGTTTTATTATCTAGCTAACCTTTTCTATGTTGAATGATTCTTTAAATGTATTGTCTGATTATCCTTAGCTATATTGGATCATTATCTTAACTCTATTGTTTCATCATAGATTTGATTATCATCAAAAGCAAACCTGTTATGACTAGTTGACTTTAACCAATGACTGCTTCATACGACAATACTAAGAAGACTCAAGAGTCAAGGCACAAGCTTTGTCTAACGGATACCTTTTCGAGAAACATTTAAATAGAAGACGATTCAAAAAGAGAATCAAGAGAATAACATATAGAAAGAAAAGAGCTGAAGCGAACGTCGAGAGAAAAGCTCAAAAAGAACACAAACTCAAAAGTGAATATTTGAGAGATGAAAACTCAAGAAAAGAAACACTCTTAAGCTTCATTGATATATAAGCTTACTGTTGTAAGAAAAAAGAAGAGAGAAAACACTCAAAAAGTCTATTAGATTGAACTGTATTGAACATATATCCTCTCTGCGAGAGTTATCGTCTAAGGACTTGTAACCAATCATTTTGATTGTAAATTCTAAAGAGAATTAAAACACTTTACGTTTAACTTTGAGGAGTTAAACAGTAGCTAGACGGGTGTGTTTAGTGGAAACCAAAAGTGGGTGAAACTCAGCTAGACCAGTGTATCTGGAGGATACCGAGAGTGTCTAGGGATACCAGAGTGGTAAAGAATACTACGAAACCAGGAGTGAGCTTATACTAGTCAGAGTAACAGTGGTTACTTAGAGGAGACTAGACATAGCTTGGTGGAGCAACCCAATATAAAAATGCCTGTGTGTTTATTGCTTTATTCCTTTTACAAATCCTACAATTGCACTTTACTTTATTTGATATTAAAGCTCCTGCTCCTAAACGACTCTTTATTAAAGAGAAAGCTTTATCAAAACATTGTAGTAAACATTTTTCCATAATCGAAAAGCACTTACTAGAAAGAATTTATTGCTTAAACTAATTTCTAAAGTCAAGTATTTAACAACTTACGTAAACTCCTTTATTCCTCGACGAAAGTGCTATATTATCTCGTTTGGGAAAAAGTTTTCCAATAACATTATTCAACCCCCCTTGTAGTGTGTTTCTAGGTACTTCAGTTGGTATAAGAGATAACCTCGCGAGGTTAGTTCTTAATAAGACTCGAGAAGATGATTCTGAGGCATGGAAAATGAAGGTTACATTGTCAATTGCCCTCCTCTATTCAAAGGAGAGAAGATAAATTATTGGAAACAAAGAATGATCGCATTCTTTCAATCATGCCATATTGATATGTGGGACGTCGTTGAAAAAAGAAACTATATACCCACTGACGAAGGAAGAGAGCCACTCGCGAGAAGTAAATGGATAGACGAGCAAAAACAACGATACTTGATAAACTCTAAGGCTCACAACTCTCTGATATGTTCTCTTTCTGAAGAAGAATACCGAAAGGTCCACACCTACCAAGGAGCAAAGGAAATGTGGGTCACCTTGGTCGTCACATATGAGGGATCAAGTGAGGTCAAAAGAAACAAGCTCAATCTACTAACCAGACAGTACAAACTATTCATAATGTTAGAGAATGAAAATATCCAAAGCATGTTCAGTAGATTTCAGACAATTCTCAACAAGCTTAAATCCTTAGGGAAATCTTACGAAAACTTCGGCCATATTGACAAAATCCAGAGTAATCTTGCTAGATAATGGAGAACACAAATTACCGCTATTAAAATATCAAACAATCTTGATGGAATGAGCTTGGAAGAGATGGTCAGAATCTTAAAAGTACATGAGCCTGAACTCCTACAAGATGGCTCAATCAAGAAAGAGAAAAACATTACTCTTAAAGCCATCAAGAGGATGCCCACCAAAGCTCTCAAAATAGATGAATCCTCTAGGGAGTCTGATGATGAACATGACTCAATTAGCTCATTTCTTTTCAGCCAACATAGTTTTTGATCTTATCTTATTTCAATATTCTCTCTCTTCTTCTAGCCATATAAACTTGGTGGCCCGTTGCCTCAATTCATCCATGCTTGTGGGCTGCGTCATGAATAAATTGTCTACAAAAGGACCCGACCTTAGTATCATAATCATATAATGCAAGACAAATTTAGGGTTCAAATTTTTAATCTTTAAGGCCACTTTGCTAAAAATATCAATGAACATTAATTCTCCCTTCTTTTGCCTGACATATAGAAGTGTCAAGACTCGTGGCAAATTAAGTCATGAAAGATTACACTAGGTTGTCGAAGTAGTCAATAAAGTAGGGAGAGACGAGTAAGCCACTCTAAGGATACTTCCTTAAGGTTGTGTCAAAATCTTTACATATAACGACATCATCAATCACATATAGGATGACCTAAGTGGTGTAGACGACAATGTTCTCATTTGGGTCAGTGCTACGATCATCCGATGTAGGGTGAGAGCCTTTCACTAATTTGGAAGTGGGGTATTTGTGATACAATCAATGAAAGGGTGTTGACAGTTTCCTCCTATGATCAAAAAGTTGTTGGCCTCCAATTTTGGGGCTGAGGTTATACTAACTTCAATTTCATCAAGGGTTGCCTTATCCTTTTCTTTTTCGAATTACTCCTTCAACTTCAACCCTCCTTAACCTAATGTTTTCCTTACTTAGAGCATCTGTCTCCTTGCACTCCTCTTCTTAAACTCAACAAACTCTTACTGCATTTACCATTGGGCCTTCAACATAGCGATTATGTCAACTAAGGAGGGTCTCGGTACTACCTCTCTTGTTTCAGTCATCCTACTCCTTGTACACACCATGAATGCTTGTTCTCCACAAAATATATGTCGATTCCATGGCGGACATTAATTGTTCTTACAAGGTCGAATATATCCTGTTAAGACTTCAAACTTCAAACACTTATAGCTTCACACACTAGGTAGTCGTCCTCTTCAAAAGCACTCATCCGCTCCAGTCTGAATGGGGATTGTTTTTGTAGAAGATACTCTAATGCTCAAGTTAATCTAATATGTTAGATGGTGATAAATGTAGTAATTAATGAATATATTGAATGTACCTCACAAAATATGCTATTTATATTACTGTTTATGAGTCTTTACCAGAATGAACTTGAATCATGTAATAGAATCACCTATTAATCTTAAAATAATTTTTCCTCTTTTAACTTAATTGCCAATTATCATAAATAATCAATCTTACTTATATTAATACATCCAACTAAATATACAGTCATATATGAATACATCATACTAAATATCCGTTTAACAAATTTAGGTCAACCTAATCAATAGATATATACTCATTCATAAACTTACTACCATAATCAATATATATATATATATATATATATATATATATATATATATATATATATATAAAACATATGCAATACACTTATTAACATCACACTTATTAACATCATATAACATTTGATAAGTTTATTACATACTTTAAACTTAAGTCAATATTATTAAAGATTTGAGACTAACTTTCACTTCTATAAATTTGTCTTATGTTTAGTAAAAGATCATAACCACTTGTACGGTTTCTCTCTAAGCAAACAAATATTGATTTTGTTTGTATAAAATTTAGAAAAATTGATGAGATTATATAGAAAAGAGATGAGAGAAGACAGTTACGTGTGTCTGGGAGTGTGTGACAGAGTTACTACAGTGGAAGGTGTAAATTTTGGGTGTTTGGTCCATAGTGGTTAACCTCCCTCTGCCAGAAAGGACAGTGACGCAGATAAAGAGAAAGAGAGAGAGAGAGAGAAAGTAATGTTGTGTGGTTGGGGTTGGGTTTACGATGCAGGTGGGGTCCAGATAGCATTCGTTTGGTGTGCATTGGGAGTGTGAAGAGAAAGAGGGGGGGTGTGCACGCATGGTGAGTAAGTGATTAATTAATTAACACTGTCACAGCAGAAGAAGAAGATGATGGTAGCGCAGTGGCAGTAAATGCCACACGCATGCACGCACGCACGGTGGCTGGTGGGTGGTCATCAGAATGGGAATAAAAAGCTGGGTGACGTTATCGTCGCTAACAGACATAAGGTAAAAGGGTACTAAACAAATGCAATGCATGCACACAACACAACAAACAAAGACCCCACCTATCCATCAATTCACTGAATACAAACAGCTGCACGTGGACATCACCTACCACACGTGCACTCAATCACCAACCATACATACATACATAACATCTACATTCATATATACATATAATTCCACAATTTTTTTTATTATTTATTCAATTAACATATGCTTTATGTTTGAGAAATAAACATACAATTTCTCCCAATTTTTTTATCATTGAGCTTATGTTAAGGAAAACAGATATATTTTTTGGATTTTGCAATATATTTGTATATCTTAAATCTCATTCGCTATATAGTTTGTATTTATAGAGAATATTTCATAGTATAAATAATAAAAATAACATTAGATGTTTCTCATTTTTTTTCTTTAATATAAATAATGTCATTATTAAATTTAACATCAAATAGAAATAAATTTTAAAGATATTATATAAAAGATTGAAGCGTGTTATATACAAAAAAATATTCACATACTTATTGTATTAAAAATTTAAATCAGAAATAATATCTTAACTTTTTTTTTTATATGAAGTCTTCATAACTCTTTGATATCTAAATTTTCTCCTATATTTTTCTTTTATAAAATTGTGAGAAAAAGTAATGAGACTTCATTATCCCATTTATGGTCAAAGTAAATTGAAAATTTTGACCAGTTCAAAATATTCCCCTCTCTTGATAGTAGATCAAGTAAAGAAAAATTAAATGTACGTGCATAATAATAACAAAGAAATATATATTTTTAAAAAAGTGTAAGTTCTATAAAAGTAAAAATAATAGTTTTGCAAGTTAAAACTAATTAAGAATTCTTTCTTTTATAAATGAATTTATTCATAGATGAATTTTAATTTATGTTTTCGCAATTATATTAGTTCTTTTGAGAAACTTCTCTATAGTCAAAGTGAAGGTGAAAACGGGAATAAGAAAAAGTAGAAGGAAGCATTAATGGAAGGTAATGCTCGATTTGCACAAAAACGCATTAACTCTCTATATTTATTCCTTTGGAAGATGACAACTGAGATTGTGAGTCTCAAGAAATAAGCACCACCACATTGGGAAACCAATTTTTTTTCTTATTTTTTTTGTTGGCATTCTTAAATGCATAAAGTATTAAAAAATAGTGCACTCCTTATTTAATGCGATCTAATTCAAATATATTTCTAATTACAGATTTTTATAAAACAGAAAACTGTTAACCTTTTCAACTAAATTTTTAAAATCATTTTATGTTAATTGATAAATAAATAAAAATGTACTATTTCGATCTAATTTTACTATATGGCAAAAACAAGTTAGTAAATAAAATATTATAGAAATATATATATATATATAGAGTATTCTTTAAAAATATATAATGGGAGTTCTTATGCTTCTATGCATGAGCGTCTTATAATTAAGATATGATTTATCTGCTAATCCTTGTACGCATATTTCATTGTATGTTTTTGTGAATGAGCATAAAATATAAAATTTCTTATGCTTCTTCATCGCTCTTAAACAAAATATGTTCTGGTTTGTTGATCAAATGTATTTTTATCATCTGTTCTCATCTACGCTATATTAATAAAGCAGTTCTGATTACTTCCAAGGAAACTATATTATGTAGAATATCTGTTAATCTATTATTCGTTATATATCCACACTTAATCACACTAGATAATGTCAACCACACTTATATTACACACTAATATTAGTCATAATAATCTATAAGTTATGTTAGGAGATCTACAATTAATTACAAAAATTCAAGACTAATAGGTAATTATATCATGTGATTCAAGATCTATTTAAGTAAAGTCCTATGAATAGTAATATAATATATTTAATTATTGTATTTGTTACTATATGATGCATTTGACTTATTTGAGTATGAGAATGTCTTACATAACTCTTACTCAGATTGAAAATGATATGTACCCCTTGGAGAGGATGACTACTTGGTGTGTAATGCACTCAAGGTTGGAAGTCTTTATAAGATATAGTTGGCTTTAGACGAACAATTAAATACTAGCATGGGGCCCACTTATATTCTATGAAGAAAAGAGTTTATGGTGTCAATGAAAAGCAAAAGGACTAAAGAAAAAGAAGTAGAATCCTCCTTAGTTGACATAGCCACCACCTTAGAGGCCCGAGCGAAAATGAAATAATATTTTAGTGAGTTTAAAAAGAGGGGTGTAGAGGAGATGAATGCCAACAGCCGGTTGAAGAGAGGGTGAAAGTTGAGGGTAAGGGAAAGGAGAAGAAGGCTACTGAGAACATTGTCTCGATTCATAAGATTTCATTGCAATCGCATACACTTAATGAGAATGAAGGGGAAAGCAATTACAATAACAAGATTGGAGGAGTAACTAGTGCCTCCTTGGCAGCAGTAGGAGCAACTAGTGCCTCCTTGGCAACAGTAGGAGCAACTAACGCCTCATTGGCAGTAGGAAGAGCTCGTTGGCACGCTTTTATAGATGGCATTACAAATACCCGCTCCCTAAGTAAATGAAAGCCCTTATCATGGATTTCTATGACGACAACATTAACCTTGATGAACTTGTTATCATATATGTCACCTAAGTCAGTCTTTACTCGATTGATGATGTTGTCATGTGCAAGGCCTTTCCTACAACCTTGAAAGGACCCGCTCTAGAATGATTCCCCTGTCTACCCCTTACTCCATCGACGATTTTGATACCCTTATGTCGTCTTTCACGACACAATTCACCACTAGCTGTGTTGCAATGTCACAATGGTTAAATATTAAATTGTTCTGTTATTGCCAAAGAAGACTATATGAACGTCCACTAGAATGGAAATAGGGTTAAAGTTAATGAAATGTAGTCCACATGCCTAGAACTAGGACTCGTTGATACATATGTCATTGTTTTGTTTGCTTAATGGTTTGATGATATAAATAAGCTATGAATGGTCTATATGTTGGTTTTGCCGGTGTATATTGGAGCTGATGAGTTCTTTAGTTGTCATAATATGTTGTGTCTAAAAGGGAAGTCTAATTATGATTTGATACTTAGTGCTTTATTCATTCATTGTTAAAAGCAGTTGAATTTGATAACTAAGTAGGTGTGCTACTTAATGTTTTATTCATTAACTGTTTACTTTTAACACTAAGTAGGTATGCTACTTGGTATTAAATTATTCCAACCAACAATTTTATAACAAAGTAGGGGAAGTACTTAGTTCTGAATTCTTCACTTCCATATGTAAGTGAGACTATTTCAATCTTCAAATTTATTACTAACTTGGTATAAAACTTAGTTTTATAACCAATTCAGTAAATTCTTTTTATGTAGTGTACTTCGTTGAATATGGTCATTTATTCTAACCTTGTAATCCTCTTGGCATGAATATAGGTCGTTTTAATGGATAAATCATGGATAGACATGCCTCAAAATATAAGTCAATATATGGGAGGATTGAATACTTTTTTGGACTTCGCATCGCTAATAATGGTGTTAGGAAAAAAATAATATGTCCATGTCAAAAATGCAATTTTAAGAAATGGCAATGTCATAATGATTCCTCAAGTAATGGCTAAAGAAGATGGTGGAAGAGTTCCAATTAGTGATAATATGTGTGAAAGGATTAATAATGTATTTGTGCATCAGTGCTCTAATTAACAATGACAAGGTGGATGATGACAATTTGGGTGCAGAGTCAAGCCATACTAGAAGCCATGATGGTACAAATTTTTTGACTTAATGCAAGATTGACAATAGAGTTTATATGAAGGATGTGATAAATATTTGAAACATTCATTCTTGGTCAAGTTGTACCACATCAAATGTTTATGCAAAATAAGTGGCAAAGTTATGTCCATGATACTGGAGTTGCTAGCAAATGTACTTTAACATGCTAAAATTCCATATTCATTTTATGAAGCCAAAAAAGTCATTCAAGCTTGGTTTTAATTACACGAAGTTGATGCTTGTCTGAATGATTATATGTTGTATGTTGAAGATAAAGTTATAGATTTTTGTAAGAAATGTAAGATATCAAGATGGAAGCTGAAAAAGAGAAATACAATTGGTGATGTTGTTATTAATAAGTGAAAGAAGATTCCTACAAAGGTGTTAAGGTATTTTCCTTTGAAGCCTCAATTACGAAGGATGTTTTTGTCATCTAAAATAGCATAGCATATAAAATGGCATCCATCAGAAAGTATAGATGAAGGCATCTTAAGACATCCAAGAGATTTTAAAGTATGGAAGAAATTTGACTTGATGCACCCTCAATTTGCCTTAGACCCTCAAAATGTGAGACTCGATTTAGATACTGATGGGTTCAATCCATATGGAAACTTAAGCACCAATCATAGTATTTGGACAATTATACTTATACCATACAACCTTCCTCCTTGGATGTTTATGAAACAAAGTTCATTCATTCTCTCCATGATCATTCCTTAAAAGCAACCATTGAGCAATGATATTGATATAGACTTACAACTATTAATAGGAGAGTTGAAGGAGTTATGGAACACTGGTTGCAAAACTTTTGATTCATAAGGGAGTGAAGTATTTAATATGCATGCAGCCATATAATGGACTATTATTGACTTTCGAGGACTTGGAACCTTATTTTGATGGAACACACATACAGGATTAGCATGTATGAGATGTAATTTTGATACAACTCCTAAAAAGCTTGCTAAAGGTGGAAATTGTTTTTTATAAGTCATCGTTGTTGGTTAGATGGAAGACATAGGTTTAGATTGACTCATAGGAGGTTTTATGGAACTAGTGAAAATAAAAGTCAACTAGTGGCAATCTTAGGACATGATATCTTACAACAAGTTGTTAATATTCATGTTGAATTTGGAAAAGAACCTATAATTGAAGAAACGATATAAAGATAATAGAGAGTTGATCATCTTAAGGTAGATACTCTACAATGATGGAAGAAAAGTATATTTTTTGAGCTTCTTTATTGGGTAGATAACTTATTGCACCATAATTTAGATGTTATGCACATTGAAAAAAAATGTGTGTGACAATATATTGTTTAGATTGGTAAATAATAGTACAAATAATAAATGCAAAGACAATCTAAAGACAAGAAAATGCTTACAACTTATGATTTGACAAGAATGGTAGATATTTTCTTATGATTAGAGTTGTCAAAATGGGTAACCCAACTCAACCCGGCCCGATCCACCACGGGTTGGTCACTTAGTGAGCCAACCCAACCCAGCTCACTTATTAGCAAGCTGAAAATATTCGAACTCAACCCGACCCACCACAGGTTAGTGGGTTAAACGGGTTGACTTATTGGCTCACTTAATTATAAGTTTTTTTTTTTAAATTAAAAAATTATAATTTTTTAATTCAAATCTAAAGAAATTTCACTTTAAAATGATGTTAAACTCCAAAGACAATTCAAATTAAATAAAAAAATATTATACAATCCAAGCGTAATATTGATAAGTTTTGAATATTGATAAATTTTATATCACTTGTCCATTTATAATATTAGAGTCTTGAATTGATAAATCTATAATATTTTTCTATCTTGAAACATCTTTCTTTTTATTCTCATCTACAATATAATAAAAAACTGCTAACTAATAATATTGAAATACAAAATAATAAATAATTAAATTAAATTAGGTGGGTTGGTGAGCCAACCCAGCTCACCACGGATTCAACCCGGGTGAACCGGGTTCTAAGTGAGTCGGGTTGAAAACTAACCCATATAAAAAAATTACATTTTTTTTCCAACTTAACCCGGCTCAAACCTGTGGTGAGCCGGGTTGGCTCGGGGGTTACAATCCATTTTGACAACACTACTTGCTATATATACATTATCAAATGTAAATAAGTATATGTTTCTTAAAACTTTGAAGAATATATTTATACCCGATGGTTACTCAAGTAACATCAGTAGATGTTTTGATGTTAAACAACGTAAGGTTGGAGGATTAAAAAGTCATGACTCACATGTTTTGATGAAGCAACTTCTCCATTTGGCATTGAGAAAGACACTCTTTAAAGAAGTGTCCTCTGCTTTGATTTATTTATGCTCTTTTTTTAGACAGTTATGTAATAAAGTTTTAAAGATAGATTACCTTGTCCAATTACAAGATAGAGTTGTCCTCACATTATGTCACATGGCAATGTTATTCCCGCCTTCGTTTTTTCACAGGGATGGTTCATTTGATTGTGCATTTGGTAGAAGATGAGAAACTTGGAGAACCTGTCCAATATCAATGGATGTATCCTATTGAGAGGTGTTTAGGATAAATGAAGTCTTATGTTCGTAATAAGACACAAGCTGAAGGCTCAATAGCTTAAGGGTACATGGCTCAAGATTGTTTAACCTTTTGTTCTAGATACTTAGATGGAATTAAGACTGTGTTCAATAGATTGCATCCTACTAATGATGAACCAAACATTGGGCCTTCTAGTGTAAGCTCATTGTTCCCACCAGTCGGAAAAGAAGTTGGAGGTTTCATTTATTTCACTCTATCTACAAAGGAAAAGTTATAACCACATCATCATATCCTAACGAACAATGCCATAGTTGACCTATTTCTTTAGTAAGCATTATCACTTAATCATTTATTTCCTTTTAGACATGGAATGAATCAACTAGATAAGGAATGCCTCAACTAGCCTCCACTCAAGTGATTTAAAATTCTTAGCCATGGGTCTTATTGATTGTGCAAAGCGATATAGTGCCAGCAATGTTAACAAATTCAAGTTTCAAATATTGGAGTGTGACTTCTGGCTTAAAACACAAAATAGTTAAGTGTTTGGTACATTTGGGACAAGGAATTATGCAATTAGTAGTGATAATCAAATGAAATTTGGAGGTATACCTTACTACGGTTGATTAGTCGACATAATTGAAATAATGATGATTTGCAATTTTCATCATTGTGACTGATGAGTTGCAATTTACAAGTGTATGCTTTGGATGCTTGATTCATATCGGTGATAATGATGATGATGAACCCTACATTAGGGCATCAAAAGCACAAATTTTATATTATGTAGATGATGAGTTTGATAAAAATTGGTGTATTCTTGTACATATAAAGCCTAGAGACTTATACAACATAGGTGAAGATGATGTTGACAATTTTCATCAATGTGAACCATTTTAACAACAAAACTTAGAATTATTATTTCCAGATGATGAAAGAAATATACCATTAACAATGTTTTAATTTTAGTTGTTAGTTATTACATATTTTCTTATTTTATTTACTTACTTTTTTATTATATCTTATATAGGTTGTTTAAGTTTTTTTTACGTAATTGTTTGTATAGCACCTGAAGATGAAGAGAATGACAATTAACAACAACAAGAAACAACTGAATACACCCCAAAGTGCCTCTTGTACATGGGTCATATAGTTAATCACCCACCAGCAACTCAAATTAAAGCTCCTCAAGCCCAATTATCTCCCTGTTTATCCGCCCCTCAAAGAAGTAAGTTTACTTTACCGCAGGTTTCATTAAATTTTGTTGATGTTGTTCTAATTTTATGACATTAATTTATTTGTAGGAACATTCAAAATAAAGCTACCTTCAACAAGTCAAAGCCTATGTAACCCTGCATCCAGCCCCCAGATGAAGTTGTTGTTGATTCATTTGTTCAGCCCCCAAATGAAACTACTCTTCAACCCTAAACTTCATATGTAAATTCGTTTGTTGCCCGAGCTTTATATTTTTCAACACTTTTTTCTTTATTCAATTTTCATATCTTAGTGAACACATGCACAACCCCCAAATGAAGTTCTTCTTCATTCACCAGCTAAAGTTGAAGTAACTTCACATGTACAATATGCACATGAAGAACAAGAAAATAAGGACATTCAGTTAGAAGTACAACAAGAAAGGCCACCAACACACAAGATATCATGGTTGGTTGATGTCATTTGTAAGACATTGTATGTGTTCTTTTTTGAATTGAAAGAACTACAGTTATATTATTTCCATTGTTTGAGATGTCCATTGTTTTTTTTTTATATTGTTAATAAGATGTCCATTGTTTGAGATTATAGTCTGATTTACACTCTTACCATTTAGGCCCCAAAGTTCAAAATTGTTTCCCTTAAGTACCTTACTTAGTCTAAATGACATGTTCTTCAACCTTGCAAACATGTTTTATATTGATGTCATTACGCTTAGACTCAACAGTTAATTGATTCCTTCTCTGTCTTGAATTATGTTGTTATAATTCTTAGTAGCAATAAACAACTTTTCAACAATGTGTTAAGAATCTATACTAGAACACAAACTAGAACTAGGAAGTCCAGATCCATCCAAGGAAAGTACATACCTATACATAACATTGTCCTGATTACCAATGAAATTGTCATTTCATAAATTTTCTTACCATTCCTTCTTAATACGTGTGCACATTGACCAATAAAATTCACAAGATGTTTTTAATGACAAGTCAGACATGAGCTTTGCTCGATTTAGACAACAAATAGTAAAATAAGTCACTAATTTTATGCAAGACATGGCTCTTGATTTAGTATATTTAAGGTTATTGAGAATTTTTGTGCAGTTATTCAATCTGTGATAACATTATGAGAGAAGTAGTTAGAAGAAGAAAAAATCATTGAAGATAAAAGTTGAAAATAAAATTGAACATGTGAACTTAAGGGCCTAAGGGGCCTGCAATAATGAATTTTTTTGACTAGATAATTTAATGAGCAAAATCTAAAAGACATTAGTAAAATTACATTCCTTATGTAAGTGAAAACATCATAACAAAATGAACATGTTAAAAAAAACTAAACTAAAAACAATTGAAATATAATAGAGCAACCATTACTACTAGTCCTAATATTTAGGTAAAAATACTTTAGGGTTAAATATGTTTTTGGTCCCTATATTTTCATGTGGTTTTGGTTTTAGTCCCTCTTTCAAAGTAAGGTACATTTTAGTCCTTCTTCTTAAGGAAACTTTGATTTTAGTCCTCTAAAACTAACACCGTTAAAAAAAGCTGACGTGGCTAATAGTAGTGTGCCATGTTATTTTTTTTACGTTGGTCAATCTTTCTCAACTTCTCTCCCTCCCTCTCCCTCTCCCTCCGACTCTACTACAGTGGCCACCACCATCAAGCATTAACATTGAAAGTGGTATGTCTGATTTCTTTTCCTTCCTTTTTTGCTATTTATTTATTTATTTATTTCATTTCACCATTTTTTCCCTTCCTTTTTAAAGAAAATGGAACCTTTTTTTCCATCGAGATTTTATTGTTTGTTTGCAACCTGATTTTCTTTTCTTTTATTTATTTTTTAAATCTTTCCATGTTCGCATAAGGGAGAAAAGTCTTCTGGGAAAAAAATTACATCACTCCTTGGGAAATTTTTTTTTTGTTGTAATGTTGTCTTTGATCTTCTGGATCATCTACGCAAGGAGCGGTGGCGCCGTGTTTATACAAAATAGTTCATTAACGACTAGATGTGTGAAAGTAGTAACTGTGTGTTTTGCTATCATTTTTTTTATTTCACCCGAGGACGGAGAAATGAAGGTGGAGGGTGGAGGGGATGACAACGCCTTAGGGTTCATGGAAAGAGGAAAGTAGAAGAAGCCAATGACGATGGCGAGGAGGGTGGGGACGACAGAGAAGAGTCATCGGAGGGTGCGGTGGGAATATGGGTGAGGTGGCCGAAGAGGAGGCCTGGATGGCGAAGGGAGAAGTGATGAAGTGCTTGATGAGGGAGGCAAAAAAAATTACCCACTGTCAGAACAAAAATTGACGTGGCACACCACCGTTAGACAACTCAACTTTTTGTTAACGTTGTATGTTTGGAAGGACCAAAATTAAGATTTTCTTAAGGAGAAGGACCAAAATGTACTTTAATTTGAAAGAATGACTAAAAACAATTCGCTTGATAGTTTAAGGACTAAAAACATATTTAAACCAATACTTTACTTTTTATGACTGCAACAATGAATTTTATTGATTGCATAATTTTATGAGAAAAAAATAAAAGACATTGGTAAAATTACATTCCTTTTATAAGTGAAAACATCATAAGAAAATGGACATATCAGAAAAACTAGACTATAAGCACCAAAACTCCTAGTCCTAGCATTTATGTAAGAATACTTTACTTTTTATTCCTAGGAATGTTTAAATGCATGTACTAAAGTATATGATAAAACACTAGAAGGGGGGAGTGTGGGGAGGGAAAAGGGGATTGAAAAGTTTATGTAAGTTGTTAAACGCTCGACTTGAAAATTCAGTTCAACCTATAAGTTCTTTAGACAAATAATTTTCAATTGTTTAAGTAAGTTTATTATGGCGTTTTGATAAAACTAGGTCTCAATAAATAGACGTTTGGTAACAAGAGATTTTGTAGCGGTTAAAGTAATGTGCAATTGCCGAGTTTGTAAGAGAAGCGTTTAGTAAAAATAAAGCAAAAAACACCCAATTATTTTTATACTGGTTCGTTTCATCGAGCTACATCCTATCTCCTCTAAGACCTTAGAGGGTTTCACTATAATCTTTAACAAGATTCAATTGAGTATTCTCACTACTCCTGGTATATTCTAATCACTCTAAGTAACTACAATAATACATAGAATTACCGACGGCCAAAATCTGTCGGAAATGTTCAAAATCCATCGGTAATAACATTTTTCCGACGGATTACCGACGGTCATAACTCCGTCGATAATAACGTTGTCGGTAATACTTACCGACGGAAAAATATAACCGTCGGTAATTGCCACATAATCCGTCGGTAATTACCGAAGGAAAAATCCTTCTGTAATTACCGAAGGAAAAATCCGTCGGTAAATCCGTCAGTAAATATCTCGATCTGGTTCATCTTCTTCCTCTTTCCCCTTCTTCTTTTTCTCAGATTTCAAATTCTTTAATCAACCTTTCTTCATTCCTAAACCAAAAGAACAATCCAATTCATTCCAAAACCAAAATCAAAGACTAAATTTAGGTTCTCCAATTGTTTTAGAAACCCTAAAATTGGGAAAAATACCTTAGTTTTTTAGCATCCATATTGTCTTCATTTTCCTCTTGTCCGCGTGGTTCTCCCACGGCAGTGGTGCCGTTCTCCCATGGCAGTAGTGAAAACGGAAGAAAAAAAGGGTTGCANAGTGAGCTGAAGCGTGAAAGGGGAAGAAAAGAGACATTAACGGTGCTGACAGTGGTTGCAGACAAGAACGATGGAGGCGGCCTGACTAAACGGAGCAACGATCTTGCTTAACGGAGATGGAGACGGTTTTGATTTGTAGCTGCAATGGAGTGGAAGAGAAGAAAAAAATGGAGTGGAAGATGGATAAGTAAGAAAAACAGCAAGTTCCACGCACAAATGAGGAAGAAATGAGAAAAATGAAATATATAACACTCTACTCGCGGACAGAGAGGAAAAATGGGCGGGAATATTCCCACTCATTTTACCGACGGATGTACCGACGGCTTTTTTCGTCGGTAACTTAAATAATGGGCGGGAAAATTCCCACCCATTTTACTGACGGATTTACCGACGGATGTTTCCTTCAGTAAATGAAGGGGCTATTACCGACGGATTTACCGAGGGATATTTTCCTTCGGTAAATGTAGGGTCTATTACCGACGGATTTATCGACGTATTTTTTCCTTCGGTAAATGAAGGGTCTATTACCGACGGATTTGTCGACAGATTTTTTCTTCGGTAAATGTGAACTGCGTTATTGACAGATTTATCGATGGATTATTCCTTCGGTAATGATTCCGCCGGTAAAATCCGTCGGCAAGAAAAAAAAACATTCCGTCGATAAAATCCGTCGGTAAATTACAATTACCGACGAAGATATTTCCGTCGGTAAAAATCCGTCGGTAATTATCAGATTTCTTGTTCCGACTAGAACCGAGTTTCATCCAATTTTGGTTGCACAATATTCTTCACCACTCTTGGTATCCCTAGACACTCCCGATATCTTTCCGATACACTGTCTAATTAAGTTTAACCCACTCTTGGTTTCCACTGGACAACCCCGTCTAGTTACCGTTTAACTCCATCGAGTTAAGCGTCAATTAAGTTTCACTCTTGGTTTCCACTAGACATACCCATCTAGCTACCGTTTAACTCCACCGAGTTAAACGTTAAGTGTTTGAATTCTCTTCAGAGTTTACAATCAAAAGATCGATTACAAGTCCTTAAATGATAACTCTCGAAGAGAGGATATGTATGTAATACAATTCAATCTAAAAGACTCACAAAAGTTTTTCTCTTCTCTCCTCTTATAGTAGTAAGCTTATATGTCAATGAAGCTTGAGAGAGTTTTCTTGCTTGAGCTTTTCTTTTCTTTCTCAGATATTCTCTTTTGAGTTCGTGTGCTTTGAGCTTTTTCTCAATGTTGTTTACTTACCATTTGCTCTATACGTTATTCTCTTAATTCTCTTTTCGAATGATATTATAATTAAAGGCTTCTTTAAAAGATATCCGTTAGACAAAGCTTTACTTTGATCTTTGAGCCTTCTCAGTCTTGTCGTATGTAGCAGTCATTTGTTAAAGTCAACTTGTCACAATAAGCTTGATTTTTCAGTACTTTGATAAAAGTAGGTAGCATGAATTTTGTGGCATGACTTTTGATGAAGAGAACAATGTCTTCTTTGTTTCTAATGTTCACTTCTGATTTGTATAGGATGCGTGTAATATGCAATTTACATAAAGTAGAGTAAATATGCATGCAAAAAATATTTCATTTCTCTTATCACTTTTGTTGTTTTTAAACGTTGAGCATTTAATGACATTTAATGCATGTTCAGAACAACAAAGTGCTTTTCAAATTTCTACCGTTCAGGTAGGATTTGATCATTTAAGTTTTTCACTAAGATACCAAGCAGTTAATCAAGACTTCATCGTTGGATGAAGGAGATCGTTTGGTACATGATATCATTTAACCTATGTAAACGCTTCTTTAAGTTTCTCTCTACTTCATTCAAGTGCTTAGTAAGGTGTCTTTCAACACGGGCTTTTGGAACATCGTTTAAGACTTTTAGCGTACTTTCCAAAAACATCTTTTGACACTTCCATCTATCAAGATATATCGAGAGTTTGTTTGATCATTGCTTAGGGATGTATAACACTAATTGCATTCAGCTTGACCCTCATTGACGCATTAAATACGGAAACCATTTAATAGTGTGTCTGCTCAGGTATTGGTGTGTTTACTAAAGCTTTTCTCAAGGTATTTAAATTTCACACAACTTTTTTGTAAACCACTTATGTTTTAGCTATATTGCTTTTATGATAATAGTTTATCAAATGCTCATTTCGTTTATTGTTGTTTGTTAAAATTCAAAACATATGATGATGTTTAGCCAAGCATAGCCCAATATCCTAGAATATGTTGCATTTTGGCTTGTTGCATTTTTCCACATTCCTGTTTGAAACAATTTTGGTTACTTCACATATGACTAATGCAATATCACTAATAAACACTTAAAAACAAATGATATTTGTAATTTTCCTGAAAATGAATGGATTGGTTTGCATTGGAATGATCAGTGTCAACCAATTGAAGATGGTGGAGCATTGTTCAATTATTTATTGGGAAGTATTGCTAGAAACTTCAAGGCATTTCTTATTTGTTATTCTACTTGGAAGAAGATTCTTAAAGATTACAAAGAAGACATAATTCAAAATACCATTAAAATAAGTAATGTTTATTTTCAATTTATAATTCAATTATGGGGTACCTGTTAATTTTCATTCAAATCTCTTTTGAAGGCAATAAAGTCCACTTCTTAACATGGTATAAAGATATGCTTAGAGTCTATCATAGCAATATTTGTTGTTTGTTGGGCATGTTGTTCCACCTGCTATCGGGTCGTCATCGAACCACCCTTTAATGTCTATCTCACGCTCGAGATTTATATACCTCGACGTGAGGAGGTGTGTTGGAAGTCCTACATCGACTACAGATAAGACCAATTTGTAATATATAAGTGGGTGCAAACCTCACCTTATAATCTGGTTTTGTAGATTGAGTAAAGTCTACTTCTTAACATATCAAAACATGTTTATTGTTTATTTTATATAATATTCAATTTTAGTTTCAAATTATTTGATTATGTGTTTGGTTTATAAAAGCATTTTTATCATAACCAAATAAATTAAATAATACAAAAAAAGAAAAAAATTGCTTTGCATTCCTGGCGATTTTGGAACTCTCGTTAGTATTGACAGTTTTCCAAACCCTATAGTAGTGACACTTTTATGAACCCCTTCAAGTAACAGTGGTTTTATAAACCCCTATAGGTAGCAACGATTACAAAACCTAATTAGTTTCGGTGGTTTTCGAAAACCTTTACAAATAGCGACAGTTTCCTAAATCGGAAGTTGCAGCGGTTAGGGAAAAACCATCGATAAATACTTACTGAGGTTGCTTTTCTCGATCGATTTCGTAATAATGAAAAATGTAATTTTCAAGAGTTAAAACCTCTAGTAATGAAAAAATAATCCTTAGTAAAATTCCGTATTTTTATAATATTCGTGTCAAGGCAACATTGTTTGCCACATCAACAAATATTTAACATTGTTTGCCAACGAAAACTACATTCATTTATCAATAAACTTTAGAGATAAGAATAATTCAAAGTTTGGTACATAAACAAAATCCAATTTAGTGATATTTATTGACTAAAACTATATTTAAGCTTTCTTTTTCATTCTAGATATTGTTGTACGAAGATTAGGGTGAATATTATTAATTATTTTTAATGTAATTGATTTATGAAAGCTATTGAAGAAAAGTCAAAGGTTGGAAGAGATCTCAATCCCATCATAATAGCAACCGAATTGGAATGGCCCCAACAAACAAGCAGAGTTGAGAGTATTGACACTAAATTAGGTTTAGACCACTAAAAGTTTGTTCAAAGGATCCTACATAAGCTGGAACATCCGTTTCGTGCTACCTAGTAATGTCCTTTTCAATGTTCACAAGATGACATTCATAGAGAGTGAATAAGAGAGGGGTAACAACTTCAGCTTTATCTTATCGTTACCGAATGTCATTATTAGGTCAATTATGTAGAGTGTATTGTTTTGATACTGTCACAAAATAGAGTCGAAGAGGCTACATTGAGAAACAGTGGAGCAAACGACATCATAAAGCTTACAAACGAGAGAACAAATATAATAGTATCGTCCTTTCCACCAACAAGACACACACACACATTGCTTTTAATTGTCTTATACAATATTGTACACATGTATAACACTAATCTTCATACATTATTTTTGTAATTAAACAGTAACAGAATTGAATCTATAGCTTAGAAGATGATTTTGTCATTTGAATGTCTAACTGAAGGCTATACAATATTAATATAAAAGATTATTTTTCAAGGTTTTATCTGAGATGCGATCGAGAAGAACTTTTAGATATATTAGTAGGGTTCAATCAAATCTAGATGTTCAAGAGTGTAAAACTTTTGTTCTACCTCCAAAGACATCCTAAAAGTGAGTTTGTAATGACAAAAGCTGTGATCAAGCTGTATTGAAGAAGGACCGAGTCAAAAGAAAGTTGGAAGGATTGATATTATAATATATAATAATGAAAAGAAAAAACATGATATGATAAAAAAAGAAAAGTAGTAAGGAAGGGAGAGTTTTTGAAGGTTGAAGAGAATGTGTATTGAATAGAATGAGCCAAAAACGGAAGCGTAATGAAAATGGTATGCATTGGCTTTATTGAGACAAAGTGATCAATGAATGTTTGTGGCTAAAATACCATTAATGTGTTGAAAGATGGGATATAGAGCATTTAGTATGCATCAAGGACAAGCCAGCTATGATTGGGAAAGTTCAAAATAAGCAGCCAAACAATGTTGAGAAGTAGAGGACAACCCCACGAGAATTGACCAAAAGGGTCGAACGACAAAATCTCATTCCCAAAACAAGAAAATAGCTAGCTAGGGGTTAAACCCTAAAAAGCTTCTGTTAAACCCTAAGGGGGGGGGGGGGGGGCTTATAGCTAGGGTAAATATGTTGACTCTTTCTCAAGTCCTACTTGGACCCGAAATTCTCTTTCAATTTCAATAATTGTTGTTTACGTGGAAACCCACTCACGTGTGCACATGTGCAAGTACATGTATTTTAGAGAGAGAGAAATATATAGATATATATAGAGATAGAAAGAGATAGAGAGAGATACCCAATTGCCATTATTAAAGAACAATAATAATTTGATGGTGGAAGGGAGAAGGTAGAAGGAAAAGGTACTCAATTTCTGAGAGGAAAAAGAAAAGCACTAGAGAACAAAATAGAGGCCCTCGTGCAAAGTTGATGTCTCAATGCACATCACAAAATTCGATTTAATCATAAATAAATGAGAAGAGAATAAGCAAATGGAAAAATGGTATATGCTACATGCGTGCGTGTGGGTAGACATTAGACATTCTTCTCTCTTTTGCATCCATTGTTATGTGCCATTCTCTTTCTCTCTCCAAACCAATTATTACATACTTTTTCTCCAAACCCTAACGTGCGTCTATGAATCCTATCTGTAGTTCCGTGAATCATTTTCATGGATTTCTATATCATATGCACATATTCATATCTTTCTTTTTTCATGAATTTATTTTTTTATTTCACTCCGTTGTTTTACTTTCATTTTTTTTTAGGGTTTGTTTACCATGATTGGTCCGACAGTACCCAACTCAATTATTTGATCTTTAATTAATGTGATCCAGAAAATGGTCCCTGTTATGCCATTTGTCTCTTCACCCCCTGTCCTCAAGTTTGCTATGAGATCCCTAAATCCATCAGTTTATTGCAATGTTCATTTCAGATTTGGAAAGAATAAAAAAGCTAACTTTCAAAGTAAGAATTTTGTCCTCTGAAAAACTGTTCATTGCTCTGAAAAAACCTTCCAATCGTAAATAGATGACAATCAATGCGTCTTTAATTCATATATAATCCCCCAAAAAAAATATATATATATATATATAATATAGATATAATGATTTAACCAATTTGTTTAACTTAGTAAGTCAGTATTATTATAGGAAGATTATCATTAGGATTAGTAAAAATATTTAGAATATTACTAATCATAAATATGTAGAAGACTTTCTAACAAATTAATTAGGAGTTTCAAATTTATCTAGCTGATGACTCACAAATTTATTTGAAAAATTATTCTGTAGAGTGGTCCTGACCCATTTCCAATTAATTGGATATCAATGTGATGTCTGCACACTCCTACAGTTTTAGAACCAAAAAGTCTTTTTAGTTTACCAATTATGTTTAGGTTATTAAGGGAAGAATTTGTCCGGTATAATAGTTTTTTGTACCACTTTTAAATGAAATTATATTTCATAAATGATGTCAGTAATCTTACAAAAAGAAAAACAAGCTTCCATATTCATTCTAAGTTGATTGTCTCATTATTAAAAGTAATAATTTTTAACATTCCACATCCTATGCACCATCAATCTTCTTCAATTTTTGTTCATCCTTTTGTTCTTTCACATACATGCACATATTATACCTCAAATTTTCAATTCTTATTCTCTTAAAAGAGCATATGTGTTTCAACCTTTTAAAATTATATAAGTATGATTTGTTTAAAGTGTAAAACTTTTTTGTGTATTTATTCAAGACACTTCAACAATTAAAAAGAAAAATATATTTAAATCATCTTTAATTTTAATTATATAATGAAGTGAGATTATTAGTTTTTTTATTCATGAATATTATTTATTAATATTTTATTAGTAGAAGAAGTTAAAACTAAACTTTATTTTTATTATTTTTAATATTACAAATGAATTTTAAACTTTCAAATTAAAAAAAAAAAGTTGATTTCTAATTTGTTAACACATTTCTACAAATTTATTTTGTAAAGTAAGATTTACGTATATTTATATATTTTAAATTGACTTTAATATGTTCAACAAATAAAAAATATTACTAGAATAGATTTTAACTAGAATTTAATATTATGTTAAAAAATAGACTTTAAAACTAAAGAAAATTTATAAAACGGATTTGTAAAATAAGATTTAAATCTAATTATATATTTTAAATTAATTTTATCTAATTGATTTGGTGTTTAAACTAATAAACCAATATTGTGATTTATAGATGAGTTGAGTAGAAAAGAAAATTTGAAGAGTGATGGTAATTAGTGCATTATAAAATGGTAAGTGTAGTTGAAAAGAAGGGCTGCATTTTGTTATATGATGTGAAATCTCTATAGAAGGATCTGGCTGTGGATCCAGACTTTTGTTCTTTGTCACCATCCGATCTACCTTTTGTGGCACTTGATGACAAGTCCTCTCCCTTGAAGCAAAGTCAAAAAACAAAATGAAGGAAGAGAAGATAACATACAGAAATCAGTCACACTCAAATCTCATGTCTCATTAAAATCATAAAACATGCTGATGAGACTTATGATCATCACACACACTCACACCAACCCAGAAAACTGTACGGATGTGGCCTTTCATAACTCATTTCTGTGGAGCACTGCAACTCTCTTCATACTGATCTTCATCTCTCAATAATCTCCACCTAACAATCAAACAAACATATACTTACATATCATCACAAAATTTTTAAACTTTTATAATCAAGTTTTTCTACTTCTACAGTCATGGATTCTGCTGAATCATGTTTACTTGATTGTGATTGAACTATGCTCAACAGTGAACATCCATTCACACAAGTTATTTCTAATAAGTTCTAATGGAAGATATATATATTTTATTTTGATTTTATTATATTGAATTAAATTTAAAATTATTTTTTAATTATATTTTTAATAGATTAATTACAAAAATGATTATGCTAACATGAAAATGACAGTTTTGATGATAACAGTATGGCAGGGGAAGGGCTTTCATCCCATCTAAATCGGATGACTGTGATTGGCCACCATCCTTTTGTAAGGTTAGTGTCCAATTGTACGTTCATGCACACTACAGATATATGAATATCCTTAATTGGCTTTATATTTTAGAGTAGTGTTTCTAATTTTTAGGATATTATTAATAATAAAGGACTGTCCGAAAGAGAAATTTGTACGTTTGTTTCAACAAATAATCTTGCTTTCAATGTAAACTTTCATGGATTATAAGCAAAAATACACCTTTTTATAAAAGTTTTTCTTTTGGGATGTTTGATTCTTTGAATTAAGTTGGTTAACTTTGCTTTTAATAAAGTTAATTTTGAATAGTTGAAAACAATAAGAGTTTGTCCAGATTAATTTCAGAAACTATTAAGAATATAGTATAATGGGTAACTTACATAAATCTTCTGGTCAATTAACATGAAAATATAATTCTAAATATATTTATTTTGGTTTTTGTAACTTTTTACATCTTCTATTAAACTTAAAAAGGATATTTTTTTCTTCAAATAATTAACACATCTGGTTAAAAGTCTCATATTTTATTTGAAGTAAATACAAATTTGTAAGTTGATTTTATAAAATTAAATTAAAATTAAAACTTACATTTTTTTTATTATATGAGAATCATAAATTAGATTCTATTTTAGTCAAATTTATTTAAAATTTACCATTTTATCTTGATTGTTTAAAAAATTTAAAAGAAACTATATTAAATTATCCTTATTTTGAACTTTTAAATAATATTAGATATTTATGTCCAATAAAATATTTCTTAATAAATGAATAAAAAAGATACTACTTTTCCTCTTTATTATTTTTTTTTTTCTTTCTGGAACTATTTAATCAAAAAGACTGGGGACAAACAGAAAAAGCTGGTTTGGTTTTGAAATGATCTTTTGACATGAATGTAACAGGATTTTCTGAAATTGTAATACAAAGATGATAAATGATGTAAATTCATAGTGCACTGTGTTGTAAAGTTTTACTCTTTAGGAAAAATCCAAAGAATGAATTGTATTAATTGGAGTGATGTGATTAAAACTTATCTTTTTGTGCTGCAAAACTGAACTATCCAGTCGTGTTAAATGAAGACGTACCTTATTAATATAAAATTTCTAAGAAACATACTTTCCACTGTCCTTTATCTTATTATCTCATAAAACTCCAAAACTTCAATTCTCACAATTCAATAGTTATTTTCTCCTTGTTTATCTGATTTTAACAATTTTATATAATCCAAAAAAATCAAAATAAAAGCAAGCCAATTTGGTAACAGAACTCCATCTTAAAAAAAATAGAAAAAGGTAATATTTTGTGTTTATACTAATCAGTTATTAGGTGTAAGGAAATGCTTTTTAATAAGCATAATAAGGGAAATTTGGTATAAATGAAAAATATAAATATTTTATTATTTAAAGTTATAAGATTATTTATAAAAGAAAACATATTATTATCTATTTGTGTCTTGATAAGTTCTTGTGGAAAAATGTGTGGTATTGGAAAATGAAATTGAACTAAAATAGATATATTTTGACTTAGGATGTCAAATTTTTAAAGTTAGGTATAATATGAGAAAAAAGGTATTCCAGTGACAAGAATTCTCATATTATAATATAAAGTAATTTTCACTTAGCTCTGAAAAATTCTCATAGCTCTTTTATAGAGATGGTTTTTATTTTGTTTCTGAGTTTATTAAGGTGAGATAATATAAATATAATGAGTTTAGCTCACTAAGGAATTAAAATTAAGAGTTAAATTTTAATATTTAATTAGTTTTTAATATTGATCTTTTAAAATATAATGTAAATCTTGATTTTTTTTATCACAAGTCTAATTAATTTTTATAGTTTCAACTTTTCATGTTCATATTTATATAGGATTTTAT
Source organism: Vigna radiata var. radiata (assembly GCF_000741045.1). Lineage (NCBI taxonomy): Eukaryota > Viridiplantae > Streptophyta > Magnoliopsida > Fabales > Fabaceae > Vigna > Vigna radiata. Next base: position 464,905 of record NW_014542194.1, read on the forward strand.
AATTTTTTGTTTGTTTTAGTTTTATCATATGGATTTAGTTTCGTTCTCATGTTTTTTATGTAATTTTTTTACAGTGTAAAAGTATATAATAATATCTAAAAGCTTTATAAATTCTTTTTTTTTTAAGAAAACAATAAGTTTATTTAATATTTCTTTTAATATTTTGTTAAGGTGGTGAATGAAATGTTATATGCATGAAATTATTTTTAATTAAGATGAATATCACGAATAAAGAATAAGTTATGATGTAGGGAAAGTTTTTAATGATTATAATATAAGTTAAAAAAATGAGATAATAAATATAATTAATGAAATATTTTTAGTTTTCTTTCTTGATATTTGACTATATTTAATTTTTAAGTTAGTTTAGCAAAACATTATTATTTAAAAACTATAAGTGTTCATAATTAACACTATAAACATTTAAGCATAGATTTAAGGTAGAGTCTTATCCATGCAGAGAATATGATTAAGTAAATTTCACTAAAAGAGGTAGCTAGTTCTCTAATAAATATTAGAGGACAAAAGCTAATAAATAAAGGTATGGAACTGGACTATTATCATAAATGAGTGACCGTATATATAAAATATAATAATAAATTTTTTTTTATCTTTTATTGTTGTAAAGTTTAGGCAATAGTATTTTATAAATTTATATTTTAATGTGACAACCATATTATTTTTTTACATAAAATATAGCCTAAACATGTAAATTAAACTTCATAATTTTGCAGACAATTACTCTATTTAAAAAATTAAAACCTTTTAATTTATATGAAGAAAGTAAAAAGTGACTTTAACTAGAATATGCCAACACAACTAGAATATATAGTAAAACACACTTAAAGAATTAAAGAAATTACCTCCTCATATATATCATGACTTAACTAAACATAAATTTAGTAGTAAAAGGTTTTGTATAACACCCATGTTTTTTTTAATAAAATAATTTTACCAAATTAAACTATGAAATAAAAGAGCTCTGTAATAATTTATAGGGTTAAATATGTTTTTAGTCTCTATATTTTTGAGCGATTTTGGTTTTAGTCCATTTTCAAACTGTGGTATAATTTAGTCCTTCAACTTTAGAAAACTCTGGTTTTAGTCCTTTTTACCAATTTTTTTAACTTTATTTGTTGTTTCAAACACGTTTCATTATAGCATTTGGATTGTTTACACTGTTTAACACGTTTTTGCTTCAATATTAACTAAGAAACGTGCTTGAAACAACAAATAAAGTTAAAAAAAATTGATAAAAAAGACTAAAACCAGAGTTTTCTAAAGTTGAAGGACTAAATTGTACCATAGTTTGAAAATGGACTAAAATTAAAATCGTCTAAAAGTATAGGGATTAAAAACATATTTAACCCTAATTTATATAAAAATATCTGAAAAGACCAAACACTTGCAAAAAAAAATCTATAAATTTAATAAGTCAAAGATTTTGAGAGAAAAGTGATATAAATTCTTCTTATGAGTTTATAGTTAATCTAATCTTTCTTTTAAAAAGAAAAAAAAAAAAAACATTGATAACATGAGAGTTTATAGTTGATCTTAGAAGAACTTACACATTTGTGGTAATAACAACAGAAAGTAAGGTTGAAAATGAAAGAAAGAGTGAGGTTTTAGGTTGAAAGTTGCAGGTAGTGTTTGAAGAGAAGCAAAAAACCCTTTGCCCTTCTCTCCTCACATATTCACATGGTAACACAAGGAGACTGTCTTGTAGTGGGATTGTGTATTTCCATGACCAGATCTTATTGACAGACATGTGAAGAACTGGGGCTGGCTATGACCACCTTTTCCTTTAGGTCCAATGGGGTGCTATGCATGTGCCTTTTCTATAAACTATTTCCACTTTTTCCCCTTTCTACCTTCAAGATAAACTGCACAATTTCTTTTCTATTCCCTTATTTTTAACTCTTTCTTCCTCATACATTAACTTCTGCAAATACTCTTTTTAAATCAAATGCTTAAGAAACCTCAGATCAGATTATTTCTCAATCATTCTTCACATATTTGAATTTAAATTACATACCTTTCTTAAAGTTCTCTGTTTCCTCGATAAACTCTACACTTAATACCAAACACTGAAACAGTCACAGTATCTACTCAATTAACTATAATCAATTATAAACCTCACAAACAAACATTTCCAGCTTAAAATCTCGAATGGCTAAATGGGTTGTAAATATTTTATCTATAAATCATTGAAGACTGCATATGTCTGTTGTATTTAAGTTGCTCACCTCCCTAAAATCCTCATAAAAGCCATCCCCNCTTTTTTTTTTTTTTGTAATTTCTTAATTCATATTTGATGTTAAGGCATTTATTTATCCTCTGTAAAAAATTTATACTGTCAATAAAAGTTGTCTTTTTTTTTAATGATTATTCGGAAAGTTAACCATGTTATTAGTGCATATGACAGTTTATAATAACATTACATGATAGTTTAGTCAAAAAAGTGCATATGTTACTTATTTTTTCAGATTTATGTGTTATGGTTATTGTTGGAATAAGAGATGCTACAACCTTATAGAGTGAAGTTTTTTTTTTTTTTTTTTGTCTTTATGGTTAATTCTTATTCTTGTATGAAATGGAAGCACACAAGGTGAAGGGCCTATATATATGTGTGTTTATGTGCACCCTTGTGGTGACTACAACAGAAAAAGGTTGTAGCTTTTTTTTGAAGTCTCTTTTTGGTTCAGCAATGGCTGTGTTCATGGCAATTGTGGGTGTGGTGCTGGTGCTCTGTTTTTGCTCTGCTCTCTTGAGGTGGAATGAAGTAAGGTACAGGAAAAAAGGTTTGCCTCCTGGCACAATGGGTTGGCCAGTTTTTGGGGAGACAACAGAGTTTCTCAAGCAGGGTCCAAACTTCATGAAAAACCAGAGAGCAAGGTAACAAACAACTACAGTAACTAACTGCATCATTACATGGTTTTCCTCATATTTATAGTTGTGAGTATGTGTGCAAGGAGTCTTCATCATGTCCACTTGCATAAGTGGTTTGCAACACTTTTTTTTACAGCCTTTGCTGCTTCTGTTGTTAGTTTCATGTTGTTTCAAAGTTCCATGTTTCAAAGTTAAACTCTTTCTGTGTTTAACTTGTTGGGTAGGTACTAGGCCTAGCACATTGATTCAAGAGTTATTGAGCATAAAACCAATGAAAAGTTGTGTTTGGGGGTGGAGAAAGAAGGGAATTGGAAATGGAAGATCAAGGGGAATGAGCTAAGCTAACAGAGTTTGGTTTAATGGTACTTTTGGTGTCCCTAAAGAATAATTTATGGCTTGCACACATCATCAGGATGCTGCCCATTTGACAAATCTTTTTTTTTTTTTTTCTTACTTAATGGTGGTTTCTTAAATTAGTTAAACCGGGTGTGAGGTAAGCACTGTTCATGCATGTACTTTTACCTCATTAGTAATGATTGTTAACTTTTATTTTACCTTTTGTCAAAATGGCAGGTATGGCAGTTTTTTCAAATCCCACATACTTGGTTGTCCTACCATTGTGTCCATGGATCCAGAGCTTAATAGATACATCCTAATGAATGAGGCAAAAGGTCTTGTTCCTGGATACCCTCAATCCATGTTAGATATCTTAGGCAAATGTAACATTGCAGCTGTTCATGGCTCCACCCACAAGTACATGAGAGGAGCACTGCTTTCCATCATTAGCCCCACCTCGATCAGAGATCAGCTTTTGCCAAAAATTGATGAGTTCATCAGAGCCCACCTTAGCAACTGGGATAACAAAGTCATCAACATTCAAGAGAAAACCAAGGAGGTTTGTGTTGCTAATTCATCAATCAAATTCATCAACTAAAGGGAAAGAAAAACAAAACATAACTTACACAACTTTCTTCCTAATTCTCAAACATTTGATACAGATGGCCTTCCTCTCATCTCTGAAGCAGATTGCTGGCAGAGAATCTGTCTCGTTGTCTGACTCATTCATGACAGAGTTCTTTAAGCTTGTTCTTGGAACCATTTCTCTCCCTATTAACCTTCCTGGGACAAATTACCACCGTGGATTCCAGGTCTCATCATTCATCTTTTCCCATCTTAGTTTGCATGATTTGTTTCACATCTTAGTTTTCTCTTCATCACAACAAGGCTTTGTTTGATTCAATTCTTCTTGCAGGCAAGGAAGACTATGGTCAATGTTCTGAGTAAACTACTAGAGGAAAGAAGAGCATCCAATGAAACCTTCCATGATATGCTTGGTTGCTTGATGGCAAGAGAGGAAAACAGATACAAACTAAGTGATGAAGAAATCATTGATCTGGTGATAACGGTGATATATTCTGGTTATGAAACTGTTTCAACTACATCAATGATGGCAGTGAAGTACCTCCATGACCATCCCAAAGCTCTTGAAGAACTCAGAGTAAGTGAAAAACACTGTTAGTCCTCAGGTTTCATAAAGGAAAAAATTTATTGACGCCATTTCACAATCATATCATAAAAAAAATAAACTTTTTTCTATTTGTAACAAAAAGAGGAAATGAAAAGTAGTGAAGTTATGTTATATGGTGTAAGAAAATTTTGGGTGTAAAAATAGACACACTTTAGTTTCTTATGTTTCTGTGCTGACTATGTTGTGTGTGAAATATTTGTTGCAGAAAGAGCATTTGGCCATAAGAGAGAGGAAAAAGCATGATGAGCCAATTGACTGGAATGACCTCAAGTCAATGAGTTTTACTCGTGCGGTAAGAACTGTGTGCCATTTCTGTCACATTATGTGGTTGTTTTTCCAAGTAACCACAGTTACTGTCTGATAGTGTTTTGAACCACACGTCAGAGGAAAAAAAAAAGTAGTTGCTTTTTAAATGATTGCCAAGAAGATTTGATCAAGCTTTTGTACATTTTGCAGGTGATTTTTGAGACCTCTAGATTGGCCACAATAGTTAATGGGGTCCTAAGGAAAACCACTCAAGACATGGAACTAAACGGTGGGTTTCATTAGGTGCTATAGCTTTTTGCTGTGTTTTGGGCTCAAGAAGCTGTTTTTTGACTTTAAGAGCTTCTTTTTTTGGTCACTTCTACAGCATCAATGATTCAGTATCAATATAAAATATGTAAAATTGTAACTTCCAAGAGAAATTCATCCGAGATAAGTAATAATACATATACAAACACCTGGCAATTTGGCCATCAATTCAACAACCACACAAAGACAATTCCACTATAAAACAAGTTTTCCAGATAAGGAGGTACCTTTCCTCCCAACTTTTTTCTGCCTTTTAGCACTAAATTAAATGCGTTAGCAAAAGTAAAGGATTAGAAAAGTAGGAATGAATGAAAGGATAGGGTGTCCTTGACGAGTTTTGCACCAGCACACAAGTATTTCACTATTCACCATAAATGACAGCAGCACCTTCTTGTTGCAGTCTACATTGTCACTGATCCACATTGTTGTTTTCAGGCTATTTGATTCCCAAAGGATGGAGAATATATGTGTACACAAGAGAGATCAACTATGACCCTTTTCTATATCCTGATCCTCTCACTTTCAACCCATGGAGATGGCTGGTTAGTCTAACAAAACAACTTTTTTCCTTTACTTTTTCTTATGTCAAAAGTTTTTCTTGGTCTACTATATCAGATACTTGTCATCACACTCCATATATTGTGACTGTTACTGTCCTACAAGTTTTTCACATAAAAAGCAAAATTAGTATATACTGGTCATCATCCTCCAATTGCCAATTGCAGGACAAGAGTCTCGAATCAAAAAACTACTTCTTGATATTTGGAGGAGGCACCAGACTATGTCCAGGAAAAGAGTTGGGAATAACAGAAATTTCCACTTTCCTACACTACTTTGTAACCAGATACAGGTGACAGATTAAGTTAATCACTTGAATTTATTATCTATATACTTTCAGTGTAAAAAACTCTACATTCTGAATCAGTCAAAAGTCATGATGGTAAACTGAGATCAGTTTACATTATTCATCAATCATGATGGTTACTAAATAACAGTATCAATATCTTGCAAACTGTGACTGTCTAATAATATAACAGTATAAAGTTCCTTAATACTACTTTATTGAATCAAACATTTGGTGGGCAGAAAGAATTGGTAAAAATTTGAAAAAAAGTATTGTTTACTCTAACTGCTTTTGAGTGATTTGGATTCTCTAAATGGCTCACATACATCTAGACAAATTATTATTATCCATCATTGAGCATTGATTTGTCTGGTTTGAAATTTGAAACCAGTCTTAAGCTGTTTTTCTGACATGTTGAATATTTAATGATGATTGCAGGTGGGAAGAAGTGGGAGGGGATAAACTAATGAAATTTCCTAGAGTTCAGGCACCTAATGGACTGCACATAAGGGTGACATCTTACTAAATAGGCAGTGACTGTATTGTACAGTAATGAGATGAGATGTAGCTGCAGATGTAGGCTATGTGGATGGAAATGATCTAACAAATAATACAAAATGCAAGAAAATTCATTTTTCTTCTTCATATATCCCATTCTTTGTTTTCCATCCTTTTTCTTTCTTAGAAAAACTTTTTATCTTTTTGGGTGATTCCATTTTTGCTCTATTTTCCATTATCAAAAATTAGACGGGCCTAATGTTGGTTTAACATGAGTCAAGTGGGCTATCTCATTGGGCTACAACTTTTATTGGCCCATTTTTGAGTTTGGCTAAATTCAAACCTAAAAACTTAAACCTTGTTCAATGAATAAATTTCATAAAAGACTTAATTATATTTTGTTACCAAAATTTGAACTAACTCCAGTTTTGGCTTTTTTAGTTTTTTAAATTACATTATTTACATTAAAAATACATTTTTAGTTCTTAATGAGGAACTAGCATGTTCAGTTTTAAAATAGTAAATTTGAGAGACTAAAATTGTATTTTATTTTTTCAAATTTTAGAGGTTAAAATGATATTTAAAAGAATTGAAGGGCTTAAACTAGTTTTATTCTACATTTCAATAATTAAAAATGTAATTAAGACTTTGTTAAAAAAAATTAAAAAAAAAATATTAAGACCACCGACAAGTCCAACCCATTATGAACCATAGCTTCAATTCAATGTAATTTAAGTTATGTCCTTTTACGTACAAAAAAATAAATGAATGTAAAACTAGTTAATAATTAATTTCTACGCGCTCATTTTAATTATATTTAACAATTCAAAACTTATCTTATTAAAATGTTAATATAAACCCAGCAGGCCCAACAAGTTTGGGCTGTGCTTTCCAGGCCCATGCTAGTATAGTTCATGGAATTTGGAATTGTCCAAAAAAAAGTTGTTTTGCACCAAAATCCAACCATAATTCTTTTAAGAAAAAAAAATAGACTTTTGAGATTGACCAAAAAGATTCCTATAGGAAAACAATAATAAGAAACAACAATATTTACACAAATCAAAAAGATATTCAATTATAGCAATTTTAATTAGATTTTTTTTTATATTAATATGGGATGGGGCTTTTCATCAATTGCATGAAAAACACAAGATTAAATATATTTCTAACACCAATTTGAATGATTCATTGCTTTATTTTTATTTATTTTTTAAATAATTATGAAAACATAACATGGTCAACTTGATGAACATTTCTAACATTTATTGATCTTCTAATTCAAACTGTTTTTTGACATAAAAAAAATGGCACTTAGGCATAGCCATGGCTACTACACCAATTAGCCCACAATATTTTCTTCTCTTTGAAGCTTCATTCACAATCTTCAACACATAAAAAGTCATTCAAATTCCAAGGTTTGGTCAAGTTTGTTTTATTAAACATTCCTTTGCTGAATTCCTAATATGTAATTAATGTCACCAAATCTTGAAGTAGGTATAAATTTAATTACTTTGAAAAGAAGGTATAAATTCAATTAGTATAAAAAATGAAGGAATAATTTTAATTTGTACGCACTTTCAACCAATCTTTGTGGTATAAATTTGATTCTTAAACATTTCAACAATCTCTCTCTATATAAATTACAATATATTTTAGATATAAATTAGAATCATTATTTTTAATTAGAATTTATAATTAAAAATTATGAGATGATATGTCATGTGATTTTTTTTCCTCTTCCAAAGCTACACACATTCCTTCCTCAATTTTATTATAACCAGAAATTAAAATCCAGGCAATGCTGCTTTATAATGGTAAAAAATAGTACTATTTTGAGAAATTGAAATTAAATATTAGAGCAATATTTAAATTTTTTTTTGTTTGACTTAAGTATCTTCAAATGAAGTTAAAGTCTTTAAGAGTGCCAACTATTAGACATTACTTAATTCTCACATTCCCCTTTTCATATTGCATTTCTTAGAAATCAAATTTTCAATGCAAGAACCATTAATGATGCCGTGATCCTTCATTGGCTCACTCTGCTTGTAAGAAAATTATAAAATAAAAGATCTTGATATTGTAAAGTTTGGTTTCGTAAGTTATTAATAAATAAATTAATTAAATAAATAAATAAATGCCCATTATAGATGAGAAGAAAAAACTAAAAACACAATACAAATTTTATGATATTGATCTCCCATGTTTTGTTTGGTAGAGAAATTAAGAGGGGTGAAAACAAAAGGGTTCAAAAATGTTAAGATATAAAATAAAAGTAAATGTTTGTAAAAGTGTTTAAATTAAAGTTTATAGATGGATTCTTACTTATAATTAAATTTGTCAATCTGAATTAATTGGTGTAATTTGAAAAATAAAAAGTTTACAAATGATTTTTATGTAAATTTATTACCATTTTATCCGAAAACTGTATTCACATTCCAATTAACATCTTTCAAAAAAAAAAAAAAATCACCACACATCAATAAGTTATTTTCAAATATTTTAAGTCAAAGTGGCACTATCCAAATAATAAAAATAGTTATTTCAATATTACAAATTAATTTATTTTCCTTCATATAATAAATATGAATTTAGAACATACATGTATTTTTTTAGGAAAGGGATAAGAGTCCATAAGACATACATTTGAGGTTCATAAAGTTAGGGCACTTCTTTCACTCTTCACTTACATCATAATTTTTTTAATCATCTCAACATTAACAAACTAAGTTTAGCATTGAATTTCTTGAACAATTTTTTTTTCACCAAACTCTTTATTTTTTCAACTATGGCTTTCCTCTTTTCTAACCAAACTTAATCCCTTTTCTATTACTAGATTTCCTTGGGATCTAATGTTAACTTGTAACATAAAAAATATGGATTGATTCTCAGTGTACCATCAATTACTAAAGCAAATATACAGTTTTTTTTTATGACAAAATATAAACATATGATAAGTTCCTCCTATAATTCTAATCAATATTTTTGTTTATCTTTATAATCTTTTTCATTGTAGATGCTACTTTTCTTCAAACCATCAATTATTTATGGTCACTTTTCTTTGAACGTTGGTTTGAAATCCAAATCTAGTGCATTTATCTCATGATTAGAAATCAGTCAACTAATTACTAGTAAAAAAAAAGTTTTGACGTCTCTTGTTAGAATACATAAAAATTAATATTAAAAATGTTTGGTGACATTTTTATAAATAGATAAAAATTAATATTAAAAATGTTTGATAACATTTTAATTTAAATATCAGAATTTATATTTTTCTGACATAATATGTTCATTAGACGTCAAAATTCTTAATTTTCGATGTCATATTGAGTAAATTTCATGAAAATTTTTGACGCGAAGGTGAAAATATATACATGTATGACGTCGACTGCCCTAGTTTCAAACGTCAAAAAATTATAAGATGTCAAACTATCATTTTTCAGACCTTATATATTAGTGAATTCATTAAAAGTTTCGGTGGGAGGGTGAAAATTATTCACTTTATCATTGCGCGAAAAATTCTTCTCTACTCAAACCCTTCTCAAACGAAGCTTTCGGCGACCAGTACATGTAATCTTTCTTTCATTTTACACAAATGCACTTTGATTAACTACTTTAGGTATGACTTTTCTTTCGTTTTGACCGGTTGCTTTTGTGCACATGTATTCTTTGGAGCATAGGTGCATTCTCCTTTCTCCCTTAGTGGCGACAACACTTTATTCCGTCAGCGAACCCACCTTCAAGAAAGTTAGTTTCTTTTTGGGTTTTTGATGAACTTTCACTTTTGTTTTTGTTTTCAGTTTTTATGGAATATAAATTGGTTGAGTTTGTCAGTATTGTTGAACTTGTTAGTTATTCATATATCATATACATCCAAACTTAGGGTAAAAGTGAGAGTATATTCAAAAGAACTTCATGACTTGAAAATTTGTTCAAAGCACCAAAAAATCATGAGAAGACCCCACAAAAAATTTTAGATCAAAATTCAAAGGCTAAGCATTTGAAATATTTTTGCAAAGTTTGAAAAAAAAACAAAATAAATTGATTGAAAATAGAAAATGGTCTTTTTTTGAAAATCTAGAAGGAACACCTAACTATGATGGATGCCATGGCATTGAATTTTTTTTTATCCCAAATCGATATATAATAATGTCAAAATTGTCAATCAAAGCAAAAGTTATGGTCGTTTAAAGATTTGCATCAACTGACTTTTTATATAATTTTTAAACTTCAAAGGACCTAAAATAAGGGTTCCTGATTTTTTTTTTTTTGCCTAAAATAAGGGTTCCAAATAATGGTAAAAAAAAAGTTAACAAAAAATAATAACTATAGCTATCCAAACTAAAAATCATAAGTATATAGTCAGACTCAGTATACGCTACTCACTATAACATCATTCACTATTATTATTGTAACATCACTATTAACATACATAGTAAGGATTGACATAATGACTACTCTTCCTTCATTCTATAAGTGATGGTGCATACAAATATGTGTAGCCACACTCTCATGGTTTTTTAGGTTTTTACTTGTGATAGCTTCAGTTTATAATTTTGATTAGTTCATACAAATTAAACGCCAAAACTGGACTATATTAGCTGATTTCCTACTTTTTAGGTTTTGTAAAACTGTAAAAATGAGTCATTTATTAAAAAAAGACAAAGGAGAAATGTCTTGAATTGTATTTTTGGATGTCATTTGATTCATTTGATGTCAGAATTGACCATTTTCAATGCCAAATGATGTCTGAAAATGACAATTTTCGATGTCAATACATCTAACGTTAATTAATGTATGAAAATGCTAACTTTTAACGTCAGTGACGTTTTTTTCTTCTAACATCAATCAACGGCTCCCATTATGATGTCGATGTTTTGTCAAACGTTAAGGCCTTGTTCACTTGAGTGGATTTGAGGAAGATTAATTGAGAGGATTTGATGATAAATTTTTTTGTTGTTTATTTGAATAGATTTGGAGGTAAGTGGGAGTGAATTTGGAAGTAAATTTTTTTAATCTGTCATATAAATTAAATCCTACACTAAATCTCACAAGTTTTACTTCCAAATCTACTCTCTCTTACCTCCAAATCTATTCAAATAAATAAAAAAAATTATCTTCAAATCCTTTCAATTACTCTTCCCCAAATTTATTCAAGTGAAAAAGGCCTAAAAATCGAAAATAACATATGTCTAAGTCCTTTTTTGTACTAGTAAATCACTTCTTCATTTTTGCGAGCTATATGTTGATATAACCATATCACGCCTATATGTCTACTATTTGTTGAATACTTAACTTTTAAATGGATAGTGGACATAACTAACCCAAGATTCAACAAAAGGTTACCAAAAGAATTTGTATTGTGGACAAATATATTGTATAACATATTTTAGTATCAATGTTTTTATCATATCATGTTGTTAAACTTTGTTCTCAATTTAGTATAACATTTTGCCTTAACTTTTACTTTGAAAAATTTATTAAAACTTCGCTAAAAACTTAGAGAACATAGAATATGGAAGTCAACAAAAGATCTCGCTAGTAGATATATTACAAAACATGTTTTTAACTCTTTGATCAATTGAAACACAATGTATATTTTGACTTATCATGATTACTAATATGATAATGGAGTTTTTTTTATGAGGGATAATTTTTTCTAAAGTTTTATTAGAGAAAGTGATGGCTCAACAAATCATGTCAGGACGTTGTTTTGAAGAAAGCCTCGTTATTGAGTTATTGAGCAAGTGTAACATTTTCTTACCAAATTAGTAAATTACTCTTTCCATATTTATTGAGTCATTGAGTAAGTGTAATATTTTTATGCAATATTAATTTTAGAAGTAAATAATATGTATGTATAAAGGGTTTTTTACATTTATTTTAATTTCATTTTCTTATGGTATTGAGTGTTAGAACTCATTAAAGAAATATCAATAGTTTAAATCTATAAATTAAAATATCATGAATTAGTTCTAACACAAGTCAAGTATTAATCTTTACTAATATTTGTTTAACTCAGGCCTTTTGAAATACTTTACACAACAAGTGTTTCTTTACTATTTTATTCTTTTTCTTTTTAACTTTTTTTTTCTTTCACTTACGTTTTGAATGCTGTTAACATTTTTTAATTGTTTGTACTTAAAACCCATATAAAAAAAATCCGTAAATTATATTTGTAATTATCTAAAATTTTCGAAGTATAACTTTAGTCGTTTTTTAAAAGAAAATATTCACTTCTTTTCGGTCTAACATCGTTGTTAATCTGTCAAACAATTTAAATAACTTTTTTATAGGAAGTTTTCTAAATCGTTTGGAAATTAAAAGTGTTACATTACAAAATTAAATCTATGAATAAAAAACCAGTAAATTTTTTAATCTAAAACTGAATTTTGAAAATTGTAAAATTATAAAAAAAAATCAGTTTTCATCCATAAAGATTCATAAAATACTTCAACCACAGTTTTTTTTTTTCCTCAAATTTACAATCATTTGATTTCAAGCTTTTGCCAACCGACAGCTTCAAATCAAAAGATTTTATTAACATTCTTTTAATAATATTTTAACATCATAATATTATACGAGTGATCGAAAATTATTTCAGAACTAAAATAATAATCTTAAATATTAACATCGATCACAAAATAATACATAAATAATACTAATATTATATTATATCAGTCGTTCCATAATTAGTAATAATAATCTTACACATCAACATAAAATAATTATCAAATAATATGCAAATGATATTAAAATGTGATTTTTCTTTAAGAAAAAAAAAAGTAATTTTTAGTCACAATGGAATGACTCATGTAATAACAATACACATTATTGCATTACCCCTCTTTTGATGAACGAAAAATGATAACTCCTTAGACATAACAGTAAAACGCAAACCTCAAACGAAATGGTGTTGTTTGTTTTGTGTTTTGTTGGACGGTGCAACACTGATGTTGGGTTCTCTCTCTGATCCACAAAAGTTAGCACATCTTGCGGGCAATACCTCTTGAAGAAGTCATTGTTACCTTAAACATTCAGAGACATGAACCTTTAATGTTTACACCCCATACTAGTGCCGATAACTTAGGCATTGCACGTGTTACACCCTTCTCTTTTCCCCTTAATACTCCTACAACCTCCTTTTCTTTCTCTTCAAAAGCTCACTCTTTTTCTCCCTTCTCTTCACCCTTTCCCTTTCTCTTTCTCTTCTCTCTGCAACTTAACCTTCTTCTTGCAATGGCAACTGCAACTTCTTATGTCACATCGCCACCTCCACTCAAAAATGAGCTTGACATCGTTATCCCCACCATAAGAAACCTTGACTTTCTTGAGATGTGGAGGCCATTCTTTGAGCCTTACCATTTGATCATTGTGCAGGATGGTGACCCCACCAAAACCATTAAGGTTCCACCTGGTTTTGACTATGAACTCTACAACCGCAATGACATCAACAAGCTTCTGGGTCCAAGGGCCTCTTGCATCTCCTTCAAGGACTCTGCTTGCCGCTGCTTTGGCTACATGGTGTCTAAGAAGAAGTACATTTTCACCATTGATGATGACTGCTTTGTGAGTTTTCCTTTCCTTTTACCTTTCTGGGTGTCTCCATTTTGTTAATGGACAAAATCTGCACGCATGGATTTATAGAGTGACACAAATTTTGATAAAAGTACAGAACAAAAAGCATATGAAAAAACCACATCAAAGTTCTGCATTTGTTTGCTCTTTTGTTCGATGTTTGGAGAGATCTTGAAGTGATTTTTTTGAACTGAGTGACCAATTTCATGCCTCCATACAATGATTTTGGTTGCAGATTCTCCTGTGCCCTCTAGATTACGGATTCTGTTATTCTGCTCTGTATCATTGTTATTCTCCAAATGTTTTCAATGTGCAACTGGTGCTGTTACTGTTTTCTTTTTTACTTTTTGGCCATTGCATGAGTTAGATCCATGTTTTGTGGTCTGTGATGATGAACTTTCTCTTCAAGGTGTTTAGATTATTAGTGAAATATTATTTTGCTCATCTGTGCTATGAGATTTGGAAGTTTTAAGCATAGTCTTTGAAAATGCCTTTCTTCTTACAATTCTACCTGCTAGGGTGTAATTTTTACTGCAAAGTATTACATTGGTATATATTCCATAGTATTAACTCTGTCCTTTATCTGTTGAACTCACATGTCAGCAGTGCCATATCTTCTGCGGACCTTGGATTTATCAGTTGATTTTATAATCATTTGTCTATACTTTTATATGATGATTAATATCTAACTTTTTCTGCTGCTACATTTTTTTAATTAAATTAAATCATTCACTAGTTTATTGTTTTTATGGCCCAGGTTGCCACTGAACCATCTGGAAAAAAGATTAATGCACTTGAGCAGCATATTAAAAACCTTCTGTGTCCATCCACACCATACTTCTTCAATACCCTTTATGACCCCTTCAGAGAAGGAGCAGATTATGTTCGTGGATACCCTTTTAGTCTTCGTGAAGGTGCACCAACTGCAGTTTCTCATGGTCTTTGGCTCAACATCCCAGACTATGATGCTCCTACACAACTTGTGAAGCCTCTTGAGAGGAACACTAGGTATATATATATAGTACCATATAACATAGTAATACCCTTATTTTGAACCTTTTACCTAACAAAAACTACAAAGTGTTAGCCTATACAATTTTGATTGTGACTCTTGTCATTGTGTACAAGGTATGTGGATGCTGTTCTGACCATTCCAAAAGGCACTTTATTCCCAATGTGTGGAATGAACTTGGCATTCGATCGTGATCTCATTGGACCTGCGATGTACTTTGGTCTCATGGGAGATGGTCAACCAATTGGACGCTACGATGATATGTGGGCTGGTTGGTGCTGCAAGGTCAGTTTCTTTCCTTTATTTCCAGTGTAAAACTTTATAGGAACAGTTGAATGGATATTTAGTAATGCTTAAATTTGTACATACAATTGGTCCCTTTAGACAGTTAGTAAAATTAAGCAGTTATTTCTTCTGATAACATGATCTAATCACACACTTGTTATGTCAGTACTCATCAAAGCAGAACTAAGGTTAGATTGTTTTCATTAAGTTATTCTGCAAAGTTTCCTTAAACAAGTACACAATTTTTTGTTTTATAGATAAGTTCGGTAAATAGATTCCTCACATGCATACCCTTATAAGCTAAATGAATATTATAGCCAAAAAACAAATGAGATACTTTGATGATGGTGATTCAGGTGATCTGTGATCATCTGGGGCTAGGAATCAAGACTGGTCTTCCATACATCTATCACAGCAAGGCTAGCAACCCGTTTGTTAACCTGAGGAAAGAGTACAAAGGCATATTCTGGCAGGAAGACATTATTCCATTCTTCCAGAATGTTGTGCTTCCAAAAGAATGCACCACAGTGCAGAAGTGCTACATTGAGCTCTCCAAACAAGTCAAGGAAAAGCTTTCAAAGATTGATCCTTACTTTGACAAGCTGGCAGATGCCATGGTTACTTGGATTGAGGCTTGGGATGATCTTAACCCTGTTGGAGCATCTAAGGCCAATGGCAAAGCATAAACAGATCTTGGTTAGCAACCACTGAAACTGGACTAGAAGTGGAACTATTTATATGCTGTACTTTTTTTAAGTATTTCTTTTCGATTTACAATTAGTGTCACTTAAGTTTGCAGCATGATTAGCTGTAATTCTATTTTTTTCACTTCATGCTTTGAGATTATGAAGAATAAAGTACAATGGTCTAGTAGTTTTCTTGTGATTTTTGTACCCTTAGTAGACACACATCACTCAGGACCTTATCACTTGCTGGTTCTGAAGTTCAACTGAAGCAAGTGTTATTATAGGAAGAATATCAATGTATGGCTCATTACCAAATCAACAGTGATCGAGTTTTCAAACTGATGTGTTCAGAAAGTTTGATTTTTCTTCTGTAATTTTTCTGCCACTCAAATCAGCTACTTTTCATCAAATGCTAGCTTGAATTTCCAAACATAAAAGATTTATAACAGTGATTTCCCTCTCATGAGAAGATGAAAAAATCCAATTAGAGTTTAATTTCCATACGCAGAAAATGTAAATAAATAATTTCATCAATCAACAAGAATCATTATTTATCAATATAACTTTTAAGTTAATTATTATAAGATTCAATATGCTTATCAAATATAACTATTTGTGATTGGATAAAAATGCAAAAACTCTTTACAATGTAGACTATTTATTCAACCAGTTTATATGAAAACTTACAAATAACTTCAAAAACTTGTCAAACCAACTATTGATGGAGATAGAAATAGTTGCTGGTATAGAGAATTTGGAAATACTAGATATGGAACAAGACAAGAAAACCAGTATTTTGGTAGAATAAACTTTACAGTGTCAACTTTCTTTTGTTACTAGTTTTCTTATTACTGCAATAGAAAACTTTTGTCGTTGATATCATGGTAGTTTGATTTCTAGCACTGAACTGTGGTATTTCTTCGATGAACGAATAAAGCAAAACTACAGTAACACTAAAATGTGATGATGAAAATTTCATTAACTTACTGCTGTTTGCATTCACATGAGATGATTACGTAAACATTAATTGTAGTGTAGCTGCAGTGGACACGTTTGCAAGTCCTTTATGTGATGTGGAAGGTTGTGACATTGGTTTAATGTGAGAAATTGTTCTGCATGAGCAGTGGCTAGCTGTATTTTAGCTCCATTGGATGGTCATCATTGAAAGTTTGTAATAAACTGTGTAATGTACTAAACTAGGTGCTCAGTTAGTGCTGGCAATTTATTGTGACATTGGGATACGTGACCTTAGGTGTCTGTATGTGGTAAATCCGTATAGTTGTTGTCCATAGCTTTTGGGATTTTATTTAGTACTTATAGAATATGCCACTGTTCTGTTTTAGCTACTGTTGTTTTACTCTCACCGACACTGATGGTAAATCTCAGAAAAAAAAATTACATAGTTCACACTGTTCTTAAAATTTTTATTATGATTTCATGGAAAGATTGATAAAGTTTTGATAAGGATTATTTTTATTAGATATTGGATTTGAGCAGTATCATTCAGCAGCTTAATCACTTCATTTCATCTAAGTACTTTGAGGGTGAACTTCTTCAGAATTGTAAACACTTTTAAAGAGTTATTTTTAACAATGGTTGAGCTACTGTTGCTAAAAGTTGTTGTGAATCAAACCTGTTAAAATTAATTAAGAATAAGGCAACATCCCTTCTATTTTTTATTTTTCAAATCTTTCTTGCTCCAAGATTTATAAAATAAATAGAAATGCCAAAATTTTATGTATAATAAATGTTATTTAATTATGTAAATATTTATAATCTTATAAGAAATGGAATAAAGTTTTTCTATTGGCCAAAAAATATAAGTTTTTTGTTGATTTAAATTTTCACCTAACTTTAAATATGTTAATTTATCGTTTAATATAACATTAAAGAAATATATATTTTGCTATTATCAATTCAACCACAATTGAGCTAATCCGTTATCCATTATAAATCAATTTGATTTTAGAAATACTAATGTTTATCTGTTTTGAAATATATTTATGAGCATTACAGGAAATCTTTTTTTCTTCTTAATTAACACATCCATTTAAAGAGAATATTAATTACAGAACATTTACAGTTTTCTATTAAAAATATTCTCCATGAGTTACAAATGTGTGGCAAGTTATTTTTAACACTGATATTTCTGCATCTAACAATGTTTTGTAGAGACGCAAGCAAAATGTTGACAAAATTGAACCCTGTATGGTCCTCCATTAAAATGGCAGGCAGTACAGTCCACACCATTAAAGTCAATCATTCTTAATAAAATTTCAATATGAAGATAAACTAGTAAACATAGTCATGATATATTGCTGTGAATTAACATCACACTTCATGAATCGCAACAATCTTAATACCAATAATAAATTCTTGGAAAAAACTATATAATAAATGAAATCGGTTCAATGCACATGGATTGCACCAATTCAGTGAGTATTGTTTTTTAAAAAACATTATAATAACCACCAAACAATTTGAGCATCCTTCAAGAACCTGCATACTCAAGTCTAGTGGCCATTAAGGGTCATTATTTTTACACTAGGAAAGGACTTCAACAGCTTTTATACAAAGAGGGAAAAGACAGAAATATGTAGGGCTAAACTTGAAAGGCAATATTTCAATTTCCTTTTATTTTTCTTTTTCGCTCAATGTTTGAAACTTCAACTACTATAAGAAACAACAAATACATAGTCACTAAGAAAAAATAATCCACAGAGTACAATTTCCATAATAATCCCAAAAGACAAAAATAAATGACAAATTCTAACATCTAATTTGATGCATGGTGCCTTAATCTCCCCTCAGCATTTTGCATACTTGTTAATTGAGAAACAAGGCACATTATCTACTTTTACTCGTTTACCTCTGCAAAATTTAGTGAAGACAAATGGATTTCTTTAGTAACCATAATTTAGAACTCCATGACCTCTAGATTGATGAAAATAATTTCAAAACTTTTTGAGCTAAGATGTGACAGTATCTTCAGTCCTTGGCTTCTTACTTTTCGGTTCTTCTTCGTCTTCCTGATTGAGAGCTCCATTGATAGCTTCAGGACCCAAAAGAGAGACATGCTTGCTAGTAATTGTACGACCTGCCCTCAGTTTTGGACCCCAGTGTCTTTCAGGATTTGGAAGAAAGCGTGCAACTTTCTTAGCTTGAGCCTTGCTGAGAGATGCTACAGCACGAGCAAAATTGGCCTGAAAAAGACAGATAAGAAAAGTTCTAGTCACCACACTACATCTGATCATACTCCTAGCAAACCATATGCCAAAATACGAAGAATGACCAATATCTAAGTTCATAGAAATTCACCACATGGCCCAAAGCCTTGCTATACAATAAGTAAATAACGACGGATATATGTTTACATCACAAATAATTTATCATGTCTTAGTAGTTCATGGTTTTGACTAATATATGTTTAGTAACTTGTTGGAAGATGTTTGTGGTGCTTAGTGCTTAATAATACCAAGTTTGGCCAAAACAAAATTTTCTAATTCACCCACCACAAACCTATGCACACATCTTAGTTTAGATAAAATCCTCCTCCATGACTTGCTTGACTTATCCATCCAAAAGCACATAATAAAAATGCTGGGATAAGGAGAAGGGGAGTAACCCCATCTTGCTTGAGACCAAAGCTTTAATGACTAACATACCTGTAGAACTGGTTCCTTTGCAAGGATGATGCTTCCTGATTGATCTGCTGGCTGAGGCTTCACTGGATGATTTTTTACCTGAAGGGAGAGATAATCAATGAACAATTGAGTAAAAATGCAAATCATTCTTTATAAATCTTCCCATTATACCCAAGCAACCCAAATAAGTTCTACTCAAAGCATCTTTAAATGGGGCAATGTGTTTTATCTAGGAGTGTTTTATATACATGCAGAAAAATCCGATTCTGCAGCAAACAACAAAGCCAACATATAAATAAAAAGGTTTTAACCATGCATGATCACTTACCCAGCAACGCATAATATCCCAAATAACATCCATGGGTGCATCTGATTTGAGCCCCAATGGATTAACATGAGTTCCAGATATACGATAGCCTGCATTGATCACTGCAGAACGGAAAATAATTGCTGATGGAGAAGTACATTTGAGGGTCGCACAGAGATTGTGCAGACTCAAAAAGAGGGGAACATCAGGCAATTCCTGCAAAGAATATACTCACTTAATATTACAATTTAGAAGATTTGGGCAAACTAATTGTAATGTAAAATGTTACGTGCATATGCATCTTAAATGAACATAGAAACACACCTCTGATATTGTAGTCAACACAGCTGAAATGCGATCGTAAGCTGGATATCTGTCTTTCATAGATTTCACATCTGCTAGAATAGCAGTTACCCATTCTTGGTCGTGGATAGGAGCAGACCATATAGGACCACCCATATTGAATTTTTTCCCACAGTCAGTGCATTCTTGAGGAACAACAGGACCAAAGCCAGGCAAATATCTGACACTGGTATTCTGAAAAGGTAAAATGAAATTATGCTCCTCCCCTCAACATGTCATGGTTTTTAAACAGCCAAGAAAGTAACAAGTAGTATAACATGCCAGCCCTCTTGGTCTACTGCTAAAGCATAACCCCAATCCTCAAAACACAGTGGTCAAGAAGAGACGGTAAAATTTAGTGTAAAAGTAACACTTCCAGACTGTCATAATAGAATTGATTATCCACCACAACTCCATATTACATTTTATAATATGCAAAGAAATAACTAAAAAGTTATGTAAATTGATGAGCTAAATGCCCCCTAAAATTCTAGTTTTAACTTCAACAATCTTTATCTTGTACTCAGTTCGTCCTTGGCACACAAAAAGGGACAGATGAATAAAACATATGAATCCTTCTTCACTAGAGCGAGTAACTTGCTTTAGAGTGTAATGGAAGTAATATCAGTCATTGGTGAGAAAATTAATATTCAATATTGCGTGCATTTAAAAATAAAATACATGCATATAGACATAACAAATCATACAAATGTCAAGAACAGCTTATTATCATGACAGCAGGTCTAGGTGTACTTTGAAACAGTGAATCAGCATGTAAAATACATGCATATAGACATAACAAATCATACAAATGTCAAGAACAGCTTATTATCATGACAGCAGGTCTANGTGTACTTTGAAACAGTGAATCAGCATGTAAAATACATGCATATAGACATAACAAATCATACAAATGTCAAGAACAGCTTATTATCATGACAGCAGGTCTANGTGTACTTTGAAACAGTGAATCAGCATGTAAAATACATGCATATAGACATAACAAATCATACAAATGTCAAGAACAGCTTATTATCATGACAGCAGGTCTAGGTGTACAAAGAAGTTTGAAACAGTGAATCAGCATGTATTGTGTCAAAATGATGACAATAACAGACTAGAACAGGGTTCACACCTTGGAAATGGTCCTTCCAATGGGCTGCAGGTGGAAAGAATCACAACCAGTACACTGATAAACATATGAGAGCTTTAGGGGAGTGTTTTTCATAGCACTAGCCGAACTGCAACCAAGTATTTCCTCATTCAGTCATGATAAAAGAAAATTATATTTTATGTCACGATCATTAATTTGCAAACACTAACAATATTTACTGAAGCACATGATAAAAAAAAGTAGAGAACTCACGTATATATGCGAACAAAAACACGTAGATAAAAGTCCATCTGCACGGATAGCACAGGAACAATATACCTCTTGTACCGATTAGCATGACTCTGCAATTGGTAAGAAAACATCACACTTAAACTTTCATAATATAGATAGATGCTAAACAGATTCAAAATTTTGCACAATATTCGGTCTTTGATGACTGATTGACTACTTAACATCAATCTAGGCATCCAAATAACCGGAGGATACAAATTTAAGTATTAACAAACATTCAAGAAATTCCACATTATATATATACCTCAATGCAAGCCAGCACAATCCTCAAAGCCATTTCATGGCAATATTTCCCTCTCAATGGGTATGATCCATACCTAGTATGAATAACAATTATTAGATGTTCAGTCCACCAATCAAACAAATGCCAAAGAAAGTTTAAAGCCAATAAGTGTAATAACATTACTTTGAATAGCAGACCTCCCCATTCCCCCCACAGAGCACAGCCATGTCTGTTGCAGTACACATCAGCATACCTCCATCAACAACAGATTGAACTGCTGAATCCAGAAACACAGAAGGTGAACCATAAGGATCAAGATCAACCTGACAAAAACAGCACACATAAAGATCATGAAAAGCACATTTCCTCACAAAGGTTAACACAAGTACATAAACGTAGCATCCACTTACCACATCAAATTCTTTGGGGTGGGTTATCATATATACACGAGCGTCAGCAAGATGAGACTCGACTTTCGAAACTGCAACTGAACCATTGAATTTGATGTTTCTTCTACAAGCATCAACAGAAGCTGCCAAATGCAAAACAAAAAAAAAAATTGTAGTAAGCATGCAGATTCTTAAGCTGAAAAATCAAAGTAAACTAATCTCAAAACAGATAATATCAATAGTAAATACCCAATGAGCAGACAAACCATATAAAAGCAGAACTTTCTATGTTTAAAACTATAGAATAAAATTCAAGGACAATATAAGCTGAAAAACCCGTGAAACACCTTGATCGTTGTCCACAGCAACAACTTGACCAATTCCCTCCACTTCGCGGGCATATCTGAGAGACCTTAGCCCAGATGCAGACAAAGCCTGTATGCCGGCAAGAGAACATATATTATACACATGATACTTGTCTGGATTTGTATTTCGGTGAAAAGTATTTACATTAAATCAATATTTAATAGAAAACAATGATGGTGTCAACATGATGTCAAAGAGTTCCTATATAAATGAAATATAGCAACTACACAAAACCTCAAGAACTCTCGGGGGCTTCAGTTCCCTCCGTCCCTTTCCTTCTGAACCATTGATTTGACCTTCTGTAGTGCTGCATTCTTCAGTGACCTTCACTGAATCTTCTTCCACAGTGCTGCAAGGTTCTTCTGGAGATATATCTTCCTCTATTTTGCATTCCCCATTAGATTTATGATCTTCTGGTGGAGTTGTGTCAAGTTCTTCCTCCTTAACTAATTCAGAAGGTTCATTATTTTCAGGTACCTTTGGTGCCCCTTTTGTTTTCTTGGACAACATAGCCTCGTGCTCTTGCTTCCTTTTCGATATAAATGTTCTCAAAACAGCGACTGATATGTCCCTGTTATTAACCTAATAATTATAAAGAAGGAAGAAGGGTCAGTCTATACTAAACGAATATTGAATTCATCAGTTCACGCCTAGAAGAAAAAGTTAATAAACAGAGGAATTCAATATAAACGTAACAAAATAGAATGAATAATGACTTGCTCATAAAATCATACTAGTAACCATGTTAATAACCAATAACCGTCATCAAAAATAATTGAAAAGGTTCCAACATCATCCAATTCTTCAACTTTCAACATTTGCCTATCATGAAACATGCAAAAGATGTATCTGATGACAGAGGGAAAACTACAAATTTCAACTGGGTTTTCCAGCACAAGCAATATTTCAAAGCCAAACCCCCAAAAAACTAAAATTTATGTAAATAAAAAGGCAAACTTCATCACCTGAGTTTTGTTGTAAAAGACTTCATTTTTTGCGTGCATGAGAATCTCAGCTTCTCCTTCCTTGATGATTTTGTAGTCATTGAGATCTGAAGACATTGTCGTTCCTATATCATGCAAAAACAAATTCAGGGTGTGGTCCTTCTCTTCTGCTCGTTCTACGGTTTTCGAGCAGAAAAACGACCAAACCTTGAAAAGAGAAAGAGGTTTTGTTCCGATTCTAGTTGCTGAAACAAGCTTCAATTGCAGTTTTAGAACGTGGGAATGGGTAACCAACATAGCAAGGGTTTATATACATGGTTTTCAATTGCAATAACTGAAAACCCTATTGCGAAATTTTCAATTTTTCTTATGCAAAAGCGAAACAGTTTTTGTTTTTATTTTTTTTTTCTTAAACCCTAACTGCAACTCAATGAATGCCTCGTAGGGTCAAAGTCAAAAAAATTACCAAAGTCGTAAATTACAGAAACGAGTCTTTCTAAGAAAATATATTAAAAAGAGTAAGTATTATGCAATAGCCTTGTAATATAAATTATCGTTATTAAATTTATTATTTATGTAATATTACGTAAATATTAAAATCAATCATTCATATATAATTATTTAGTATTTAATTATATCAACTAAAATTATTTTATTATATTAAAATTAAAATAAAACAATGTTTAATTTGAATTTAATTTAAAAACAAGTATAATTATAACTGTGTTACTTTAATTGCTTTAAAATAATTTGCTAAATCTCTATTTATATAAATGACAATAAAAAGTGTTTTTAACTATGAAAAGTTTCAAAAAGTTTCTCTGCTACGAAAATAATGTTGGAGATCTTTTTTAACTCGTATCTTTGAATTTATTTAACAAATTTAAAAATATATTTATTTTTTAATTTTATCCATTATTTTTAATTAAAATAATGCATTTTCATTTTTACCTTTAAACGAGCACTACAGTTAATCAAAATTTAATTATTATATAAATTAAAATAATTATTTTACAATTTTGTATTTTTAATAAATACTTTTTAAAATTCAAATAATTATTTAATAATAAAAATTTATATAAATTATTTTTTCATAATTATCTTTAATAAATATTATGTTTTAGTTTAGAGACACTCTCACACCCCATTTAATACCCCCTTAGTGGGATACACGTGTCAGCCGTCCGGTCTTCCCTGGTAAAGTGGGAGACCAACTCTGCCAAGTTTTTAATTCCATTCCTTCGTGATCCGTGTAACAGTAGCAGAGCAGTGAAGCCCCAGAAAGTGGAAGTCAGGTGGCACGCTGGGAGTGGGCCGAACGTTCTAAGTGGAGGCAGTATTTAAGGTGGGATTGGAAGCCTGACGCCACTTTTCCCATGCAATCTTCTTCTTCCTCAAACTCAAACTTTCTGGAAGTCTCAAATTCTCCTCCTTCTCTCTAAAAACCTCCCAACCTTCCCTCTAAAATCCTAACCAATCTACTGTTCCGATCACCATTCAGATCACGTCTGAAGACTCCTGGTGCTCGTCCCTTTCACTTGAACCATTCGGTTTCAGTTTGCATCCGGTAAGTTCCAAAGACTTCGTTATTGACTTAAGCTTTCTCACTTCCTGCATGCATGCACCATTAAAGCTTGCATGTACTTGTAAACCATTCCTCTGAACCTACTTTTGTATTTCACTTTAGACTTTGGAAACTTAGAAGAGATAGTTGCTACCAACCTACTTTCGAAGTCTTAGCTGGAATTAGAGGTAAGGGAAGCTTATAAAGTTTAATTATAATTTCTTTGCATGGTTTGAATGTGTGTCTGATTTAATGTATGATTCACATCTAAAGTATGTTGCTTGATTTCTTATGATTGAAATATGGTATGTTGTTGTATGAGTTGTATGATAAGTATGAACTATAAATTCTGCACTGATATGAGTATGTATAAAACTTAGAGAAAATATGAATCTGAGATCGAAGGTCATTAGGACCGTTTGGTCCTCCCTTTTTCCATTCGGTCTGTTCGGACTGATCGGCCTAGTGTGTTTATTAAACTTAGTTGGTTTCCTTTAAATGTTTTATTGATAGTTACTTAAGAACGCCGGTCATAAACCTAGCGTTCGACCTTACAAGTGTTCGGCCTTAGGATGACACTTAAATTGTAAAATATGCAAATCTGATATTCCTTCTTTTGAAACCGTTCGGTCACTTAGTGACTGAATGGTCTAGTGAGCTTTTGTTTATTGAAACGTCCGGTTTGTGGACTAAAGTTCTTTTACCTCTTTAAAGAGTTTCTCCTTTCTTATTCCGTCTGTTTGAGAAGTGTCCGATCCTAGACCAGCCTTCGACCATGATTTGTACTTGTTTTATAATATCCTTTGCCAAACCGTCCGGATGACTATCACTTATAGTCAATCTTTTGGGTTACGGTCTTATTCCTTTTCGGACCATTCGGCCAACCATTTGACATTCTTCTGTTATTCAGTCTCACTTTTGATTTGAATGTCCGGTCATTATTTGTGTTAAGTCTTTGGTGGATAGTTCTATTCGTTGCCGGATCAGCCGGTCAACTATTATAAATGTTCCAGGGCATCCAGTTTTAGTTCTTGTTGGACCATTCGGTCATGTATCCTTGTCTCATTCCATCTTTTATTCTATCGTTGATGATCCGATCATTTTCTTGACACCCTTTCAGGATGACAGTAATAATGAACATATATTGAATTTGGTTGAGTAAGGGAATTCCAATGGAGGAATGTCTCATGAAGTGGTGATGATTGGTAAAGTATGAATATGGTCAGACCTAGTGTCGTCCTGATCCTGATATTCCGTGATGACGCTTTCTCAGGTAGAGAAAGGTTACTCATGTGTGGGAATGGCGGGAGGTCCGCGATCATGCGAACAGATGATCGTTTGAGGACTAACCTCGGGTGGCAGCTGATAAGTAAAGGCAGCTATTACACCATACCGGGTGCTAGGGACGTCGGGCTACGTGGTTCATACCGTCCGGACAGTGTCTTAGTGGTCGGTCATAAGTTGATGAACTTAGTATGCATGTGTAGTAATTGTGTGTATAACATGTTGATTTGGTTCTGTTTATTTGCTTACCTGTATGTTGAAAGGATTAATTAAATTTACATAAGCTTACCCTTATCTGTTGTGCTTTGTCTATGTTGCCGTTCGGTGTTCGACCGTTCGGTTATTCTCTTCATTGCAATGATCATCCTTTTGGGTGTGAGCAGAGGATACCTTGGAAGCTACTTTGGAAGACACTCTGGAGGATGTTGTGCAGACTGAGCAACCCGTGGAGGCCGTGCCTGAAAGTTATGTAGGACCGTCCGGTCCTTAGTATAGTTGTTTTCATCTCCTTGTGTTTTGTAAAAGCGTTCAGTATAGGAAACCTTTTGATGTTGGCCGTTAGGTCAATGAATTGCATTCAAGACCGTTCGGTCTATTTTGTAAATGCTGTATTCAATATTACTGATTTTACAATTTTAAATTCCAAGTATATTTCATACTACTATGCTTATTTACTACTGTTCTCCTTTATTGTTCATATTAACTCCTAAAATAAATTATAGCTTTGGTTATATTTATTGGGATGTTACAGACACATACAACTAGCCCAAGTATTTTCACTAGTTGTTTTGAATATTTTTAGTTTAAACTTTAACTTCTATATTTTAGTTAAATCAATAATTATTGATATTATACCTTAATGTAAATTACTTATTATAAATTTATATTATATATTGTAACATTCCAAAAACTAATAACATTAATCTATCGTTCAAAAGACTGTCTGTAAAGCTCAATCATTTTCATAATAAAGTTTAGTCTTAACAAAATATTTTCATATACATATATATGCTTTATGAAAATAATATAAAGTGAATATTTTACCCCTTCTAAATCTATTTTCATAACTTATATGTGTCATATACATAATTATATTTATATCATGTCATCTGCCATGCAACAAATAAAGAAATAAGTTATCAAAAAGAAAATTTGGTCTTAACGTCATTAATATAAATTTTATTTTAATAATATTAATAAATCAATTAGTCTTTCATCACTTCCTCTCTCTATATATATATATATTCAAAGAAATTTATTTATTAATATCTTTTGGAATATTTATATTAAGTGAATTATATAAGAGACGGGTATTTTTCTCATACTATAAGTATCTCAAATTTCCATTCCATAAATACAAGACAAGTTTAAAACATCTAGTACGTTGATTCATATATTATATATACAATAAACTCTCTTTCGTCTTCTCATTATTCCATTTATTAGCCTATATAACTTAAACAATAAGTGATCAAAGATCTTTTTCATAAAAATTAGATAAGTTCACTTATCATTTCACATTTGTAACATCAATTCACTTATTTGTAATATCAATTGAGTAATAATATCACACTTGGAGATGTCAATTTTGATAATAGAGTTTGAAATTCTTTTGCAATAATTGTTAGACTTTGATAACGTGGAACATTTAAGGATTTCTAAATGCATTTGTAAACATCACAAAAGATATTAGAGATGAAAATTCATTTTTATACTGGTTCAATCAAACTAAGCTACATCCAGTTATCCGTTAAGCACTTTTAAAGGGTTTCACTAATTTTAACAAGTTATAACAAGTTTCACCACTTCTGGTTTTACAATAGTTTAATTGATTGAAATCGTTTAACTCCCCTAAGTTAAACAAACCAAGTGTTTTAAATCACTCCTGATTATTCAAAGACAACAAAGTCTTTTTAAAACAAGTACAGATGAAAAGTATCTTAGAGAAGATATTAATAAATACAAAGAAGATCTAAAAAAACCTTGTTACAAAGATATTTTCTCAAAACTAAACGACACACTATCAAAAAGAAAGAACTTTGGCAGCATAACAATATGTGTAATTAATTCATTCCTCGTTGTATTCTCTTCTTCATGTAATCTTCTATTTATGGACAACTTTGTAAAAGATTCGTTATTTTGGAGTATTGACTTTGAAAGAGTTGTTATAGCCTTTTGTAGGTTATCAGATGCTACTTTGCTTATGTAGAGAAATTATATTGTTGCACAGACCAAAAAGCATTGAAGAAACATTTCTAGAATATCTTTGTATTTCACAACGTCTTTTAGAATTAGCACAAAACTTTTGAATAAATCTTTTGTCATTGAAGGATTTGCACAAATAAAGAGAAATTACACAACAAACAATTCATAGATTGAATTTAAAACCTTAAAAGTTTAGTTTGAAGTGAACCTGTATAAAATCTAACGTGACTTATGACTTTTGTTTTTCAAAGATTTTTTCTAAACGTTATTTTATAAACTCAAGTATTTAATTATTATTATAGACAATTTAACTCCTGTAAAAGAAATTAAAAGTTGTTTTTGTGAAAAGTTTTTAAACTCTATTCAATCTTCCTTTTTAGAGTTTTCTTGGACTATAAGAGTATGTTCCATTACTTAAGTTATAGATTTAAAGTTTTCTTAAAAATTTGTAATTAAAAAATATTCTTTTTTAATTTTTAAGCATTTTTCTTTTAAATAGACAAAATTGTTTAAATATTTAAATAGTTAAATAATTGAAGATTTAAAAATACATTTTGTTAATATAACAATAAAATAAAAAAAAATAATTGCTATATTACTATTACTTTTATTAATATTAGTGAAAGTAAATGCGGCAAATTAATAGGTTCATTAATTTTATATTTATTGTCCTCTTTATTTATATAATTTATTTATGTTTATGTTATTTTGTTAAAATTTGATTTTTATTTAACATAATTAAATCCAAAATGAAAAAAGTGGTGAGAATTATGTTTTGTTTTGATTTAAAGATAGAGGTGAGAGAATGAATTTGAGGGAAAAAAAAGAGATGAAGATAAAATTGTTTGGAATAAAAATAAATTTTGTAAAACGAATATATTTGAGATGAAAGTGTGTGAAAATTAAAAGTAATCCAGGATTGAATATTTAAAGATCTAATCCAGATTCAATTAGATTCAGAAAATGGGAGTACTTGTGGATTCAAATATAATTTTGCTGCAAAATTAGATTTTTTTTAAAAAATCCAAATCCAAATATTTTGATCAAATTTTAAATCTAGATTCAAATATTTTTATTGATATTTAAGTCCAAAACCATTTGTAAATTTATATTTATGATGAAAATTAATTTTTTTATAAATCTAATTTTAATTTTAAATTATATTTTAAAAAAAATAACTACTATAAATTTATAAAAAGTTAAATAATATATAAAATGTAATAATATTAATGACATTAAAGATTAATAATAAATTATATAAATTCTTAACATTTAAAAAAACTAACAATGGATTAATGACTAATCACATCGAAATACCATTTTCAATTCTAGATTTTAACAAATCGAATTCTAAATACGGTAGAGATTCCGAAATCTAGTGCTTTCAATATTCATCATGAATTGGATAGCGATGATAATCTTAAAATAGTAGAAGCTGCTTTATAACTACTCATTCCTGTAACAGACTTAATATCAGTAATAGTAAAAGGACCAGTATATTTTAATAATTTTTTTAATAATTTTTGTATAATAAATTATATATTATTATTTTATTAATTTGTATATTTTATCAATCATAAACTATTATAATTATAAAAAAATTATTAAATAAAATTGTTAAAAATATATTTTCCAAACAATTCTAATGTAATTAATTGCTTACAGGCAATTGACAAGATAATATGGATCCTTCGTATTTATCAAATGTAAGATATTGCCATATACTACAATTTCCATATAAATAAAATAGGAAATCTAGTTTAGAAAAATTATGTAATAAGGGTGACAACTAGAAAACAAAATTTAGAAAATGGGTATTTAGTGGCTCAGATCAGAGCAAAACTGGATGAGATAAGGGAAAACAGATTTTTTGTTCACCCTTATTCAAAGTCGTGATGAATGTGATGGATATGATAAATTAAAGAACAATTTAGTAGATGAAATTATAAGATAAAAATATAAATTAAAGCTAAAGTGAATTTTAAATTAAAAAATTTAAATTATATCTTAAAATAAAAATATATTAAAACAATTAAAATATTATATATATATATATATATATATATTTACAATTAAAATGATTTTTTAATTTTAGTTTAAAAATAAAAATTATATCTAAAAAAAACAAATAAAACAATAAAATATATAATTTAAATGAGTGAAATTAAATGAATTTATTATTATTATTATTAATATTTTTATTTTAATATAAAACCTATATTAAAAACAAATAAATAATTTATTTATTATTTTATTCATTCTTTTAATTATTATAATAATAATAAAATGTATTTATAAATATTTAATTATTATTTCTATTTATATGCTTTAATTATTTATTGTATTATAATGAAAAAATAAATATATTTTTAAAAAAGAAATAATATGAAATTTATAATAACTACCTTTCTTTGTTTTCTTCGCATCCGAACGAAGAAATTCTTTCTATGATTTTATGCATCAAACTTTATAAAACCATTGTGGATAAATAATCACTTTAAATATACACCCATATTTATAGTGGATAAATAATAAATTTAAATATAAATAAAATTTTAAAAAAATATTAGAAGACAAATTTTAAGTTTTTTGAATGTGCCTTTTACCTATAATATCAATTTGTTTAAGCAAATAAATATATTATGTGTATTTTTTTATTAGTTTATTCAAATATTTAATCGATCGTGTATAAATTTAGTAACATGAGATTGTTCTCACTTAACAATTTGAATTCATGTCCTAAGTATTCACGACATTAAATATTTGAAAGATTTTTTTTTCTTCACATGGTGATCTCATTCATCAAACGTATGCAACACTCTATGGCTATTTATTCTCTTTATTAAATCATTTAGTTAAAGTTTCTCATTGTTTTTTCTTTATTTCTCTTAGTTTCACAAAGATTATTTTGTAAGTTAGTGCATAGACAACATTTCTAATAACATTTAAATTAAAAAAATAAAAAACTTATTTTGTAACCTTGTTATTTACACACACTAATAATAAATTAAATTATTTTAAGTATTACGATCAAAAATAAATTTCTTTGTTAGAAGTTTTATATCGAGATAAAACTACATTATAATATATAAATGAAGTACAAACATTACTTTATAAATCAATTATAATATATAAACGAAGTACAAACATTGTTTTATAAATCAATTGTAAAACCCACATTCTAACCTAAATAATCCTAACATTTACTATGATGTTTTGAAATTATATACATTACTATTTTATTTTATTTAAAGACTTTATGAGACCGACATATCTACCAAATGCACAAGAACACCATTGTAATAGGTCTCTGCCAAATTTATCCAACCATTTGTACGTCCATATCAAGTGAATCAAACATCATTATTGGAGAATTTTCAAAAGAAAGAGAGAAATTTGCACTTGCAAACTAGAAAGGGAAAAATGGGGCATTGAAAAAAGTCCTTCTTTTCTTTTGAAAAACCTTGTTTCCATTCTCACTGTTTCAAGTTTCTTGATTTGAAGTATGACAAAAGAAAAAAGAAAACAAAGTTTCTTGATTAAGGAATTTCCTTTCCCTTTCAAACACGACCGTTGAAGTGTTATGTTCACTCTCACAGCATGTTGTTCTGATCTGTAGCGGTAGCTTTAAGAAAGGGAAACTTAAACAGAAACTCCAAGTGTAAGATAGTGATATATAGCAACAAAAATGTGCAGGTTCATAACAACCATTAGGTGAGACATAACTGGAACTCCAAGAGAATTCCCTCGAAGGTTCTTCTACAATATTATACATGCAATGCCTTAGCATTCTTCCTCTCAACTACTCTTGATCTATAAAACTTTTTCTCACTGATAGTTTCTTGGACCCAATTGTAGCAGTTCATAACATCAAACACGTATTCAGACAATGAGGCTTGTCATTTCAACTTTCTGTGTTCTTGTGTTATTCTCTTGTGCAGGTGAGATACAAGTTTCACTATATGTTGATTTTGTTTCACTAACACATGAATGTTCAACTAATGTTATACCTTTTTGTTGTCTCAGTTGCTTATGATCCTTTGGATCCAAACGGAAACATAACAATCAAATGGGATATCATGTCTTGGACACCAGATGGCTATGTGGTAACACAATCTGCATTGCTACTTGTTTTATACTTAAGTGTGTTTGTTTGCAAAATGGATTTCATGCAATGGAGTTATACTTAATGCTTTCATTTTCTTTAAAACAAGTTAATAAGAAAGCTCAGTATAATGTTTTGATTTAACTTAAGAATTAGTTAAAGTTGCTTTAACAAATTGCTGCAGTAAAATGCATGAATGAAACCAGCCTAAGTATTAAACAGAAAAGTTCCAAAATAAAATATGTAACTGTTAGTTGTTTAATCAAATCCTTGAGTCATGCAATGAATTCACCTGATTCACCTGATTTTCTATCAGGCAACTGTAACAGTCCACAATTTCCAAATGTTTCGGCACATCATGAATCCTGGATGGACCTTGGGATGGACATGGGCCAAGAGAGAAGTGATTTGGACCATGGTAGGAGCTCAAGCCACAGAACAAGGAGATTGTTCTAAGTTCAAAGGCAACATACCTCATTGCTGCAAGAAAACTCCCACAGTTGTAGACCTACTCCCTGGTGTTCCTTACAACCAGCAATTCTCAAACTGCTGCAAGGGTGGAGTGGTGGCTGCATGGGGCCAAGATCCTTCACAAGCTATCTCATCCTTCCAAGTTAGTGTAGGCCAAGCTGGTACCACAAACAAGACAGTGAAACTTCCCAAGAATTTCACTCTCTTGGCTCCTGGACCAGGCTATTCCTGTGGCCCTGCCAAGATTGTTCCTTCCACCACTTTCCTTACCGCTGACAAGCGCCGCAAGACTCAAGCACTAAGTATAATCTCTAACCTCACAATTTCAGTTTGATCACCAATTTCACCATTAACAACTCTCAAAAATCTCATTTGCTTTTTCTTATGCAGTGACATGGAATGTTACCTGCACGTACTCACAGTTCCTGGCAAGAAAGAATCCAAGTTGTTGTGTATCTTTGTCTTCCTTCTATAATGAAACTATCACCCCTTGTCCCTCTTGTGCCTGTGGCTGCCACAACAAGAAGAATTGTGTCAAGTAAGATTTCTGTAAACGTTAAAATAGTAAAAGGGTCATGCACAATCTCAAGGAATCTGTTAATATGTGTTATGTAAATTAGTAGAGAATTTCCAATAACTTCTCATCACTGTTGGTATGGTATGCAGGCGTGACTCCAAAATTCTCAGCATGGTGGGTCTCCACACTCCCAAGAAAGACAATGAACCATTGTTGCGATGCACTCATCACATGTGTCCAATCAGGGTTCACTGGCATGTCAAGGTTAACTATAAGGACTATTGGAGAGTCAAGATTGCCATTACAAACTTCAATTACAGGATGAATCACTCTCTCTGGTCTCTTGCTGTTCAGCATCCAAATCTTAATAATCTCACCCAAGTTTTCAGTTTTAATTACAAGCCTCTTCTTCCCTATGGTTCAATAAGTGAGTGCAAGCAAATCAATCTTCTTGAGTTTCTATTATAATTCAATAACTTTAAGAATGAGTTTTCAAGCATGTTGTTATTGTGCATGCAGATGACACTGGCATGTTCTATGGCATGAAATACTTCAATGATCTTCTAATGGAAGCTGGACCAACTGGGAATGTTCAATCAGAGTTGCTTCTTCAGAAGGACAAGGATACATTCACATTCAAGCAGGGGTGGGCTTTTCCTCGCAAGATCTACTTTAATGGCGATGAATGCATGATGCCTCCACCTGACACCTACCCATTTCTACCTAACTCAGCACCGCCAAGCCTAATTACCTTCCCACCATCTATTTTCTTGCTGCTTTTCTTTTTAGCAGTTTGGTGAACAAGTACATAGTGTGTCAGAATTTTATGAAAATTTTGAAACCATGTGTACCTTCTCCATGATAACAATAGGCATGAATACTCAAATTCTTTGGAAACACCTAGCCAATCTCATGGCTGTGTTTTTCTGACATGAGCACCAGGGATGCTGAATGTAAATCTCAACAGTGATTTTGTCCTAATGATAGATTCCTGATGCTGTCACAGCTATGCCATAATGAATAATTCATACGTTTTCTAGTCTGTTTCTTTGGACTACATTGACTGCATATTTGGATGAGCGCGTTGAGTTTTAGTTAAAATTAAGTTCAAAGAAATACAATTCATATCTAGTTAGAAGTTTATCATTAAAACAACATTATTTTAGAACCAAGCATGAAAATACGATCACTAAATAATTCAAATGTAGTTAAAATTTAGTTATACTAATAAACCTACAAAAACTAATTTATTTATAGTTATATTTGAGATGGAAAGAAGTATGAATATTTACAATCATGTTTACTAGTGTGTTCGAACGATCTTACCTCAATAAAAACACGCAGGAACATGTATAACAAATAAATACATGTACCAAACACAAACTAAATGAATCATCACCTCCCAAAACATACAATGATGATTCTAATGTGGCTGCAAAGAATAAGCAATGATCATTTCTTGTACAGACTTGCGTTTATGAATTATTCCATTTACTGTGTACCTTTAAATATTTCTTATACTTACAGAATCAACTATGGAGCTAAAATTAATAAACACATCATTACACTAAAACAAATAGAAATAACAATGTAGTAGCCAATTCAATCGCCCCATATGCTGAAACTTAGAAACAAATCAGGGGCAACAAAGCTACTAATGAATTTTTTCTGTGGATGTCTTACTCCAGCTTGGTTCAAATCCCAAATTGGTATCCCGAAATTGAGTCAAAACTTGTCAAATCGAAGATTTGTTCATGACAGATTTGAGTGTGGCATGCATAGGAACTTTAAGCGTATGCATGCAATACTAAGGCCACCAAAGAGGTCATCATCAAAACAAGCAGGGAAACCTCTTGCCTGGAACCAGCATTAGGTAACCATGGATAGGCATCAGGTGGTGGCATCACACAAACGTCACCATTGAAATAGACTCTCCGAGGGAAGGCCCAACCCTTGTCAAAAGTGAAAGTTGATTTATCCTTTTTGAATAGTAGCTCTGACTGTACATTACCATCAGAACCAGCATGCATGAGAAAATCATTGTAGAACTTAACTCCCCACAACATTGCGGTATCATCTGTTAAAAGCGACACAGATAAATTATTTTTGTTCCCCCACAAAAAATACATGCTCTATGGTGAAAACAAGAATTGTTGCTCTTGCAGTAATTATCACCAGAATGTTTAGAAAAGTCACCTTCAAGTATGTGTGCATTCCAAAGGTTGGTCAAATTTTCAAAAAATACATATTGAAAGAAAAATGTTTAAAACTGTAATGAATGAATGCACAGATAGAATCTTTTTGAAAAATCTGAAATTATAAT
The DNA here is from genome assembly GCF_000741045.1 of Vigna radiata var. radiata. Lineage (NCBI taxonomy): Eukaryota > Viridiplantae > Streptophyta > Magnoliopsida > Fabales > Fabaceae > Vigna > Vigna radiata. Next base: position 500,884 of record NW_014542194.1, read on the forward strand.
ATATATATATATATATATATATATATATATATATATATATATATATATATAATGTTATTCTTAAGATGGAGCATGGAAAGAAATTGAGTCGCTTTAAAATAATGTAGAAGTGGATCAGCCGGAGTTTGGAGAATAAAATGAATATTTTAATGAAAAGATTAAAAAAATGAGTAATTTTTTTGAGAAGAAAATAATTAACAAAAAAATTACAATCAATTAATTGCTTTGAGAGCATATGCAATTGAGATTTAAAAGCAAAAAATTTAACATAAAAAGTAAAAGTGGTAGTGATTGATAAATTAAGCATTTTAGAAAGTATGCAAATAGAGTGTTAAGAAACGGTGAGGCTACATGTCTTGAAGAAGAACAAATTCAGATTACAACAGAAGATAATCTAACACTCAAGAAGTTGGACTCTTAATATATTAATAGGAAGGAAAAATAAATATACTACCCAAGAAATTTGACAACTCCTCATAATCCTAGAGTGGCTGTCTACCAACAATTGTACCAAGCCTACACTACATTCAATTTCTGTTTTGCTTTTCCACTTGTATCCTAAGAGACAATCCTGTTTGAGACACTATCAGACACTACATTCAATTAAGTTAAATAGTTATGAGTATTTCACGTATCTAAAGTTGTAAGTCCTTGAAAGATAACACTTACTTATTGATCCGTATGGAGTTATTGACTGATAGTTGAAACTGAAAAGCTGGGTCAGATTGTCAAAGTTTGGATGTTGAACAACCAAGTTCCAGTCCGAATAGTTCATCCTGTAATTGAAATTAGTAACAGTGACCTTCACGCGCCAGTACTCCTTGTAGTTCAGCTTAACATGCCAGTGAACTCGGATAGGACACATATGACGAGTACATCGAACCAAAGGTGTAATACTACTTTTATCAGGTCCAGGGTTGGAAACAACTGATGCTAGATGTGGTGAATCTGGACTGTAATGATATGAAAAAAGGACATGTGATGTTATTGTACAGTTTTGATTTCTGTTAAGAAAAAAAATCAGTGAACCAAGCATTAAAACCTACTTTACACAGTCCCCTGTTAGTGATGAGTTGCCCTGGCAGCCACATGCACATGTAGAGCAGGGAACAACAGTATCGTTATAGAAAGATGAGAGCGAGACGCAGCAAGTGGGTGTTCTCTGAGCAAGAAATTGTGAATATGTGCATGTCACGTTCCATGTCACTGTGATACATTAGAGCAATGATAAGTTCAAACTACATTGATGGGTCTTGCTAATGTTTAGTAAAAACTCGGAACAACTGTTAACTTGGTTCTATTTGAATAAGCTTCTCAGTAAGAACTTAAAGTTATAGGAGAAGAAAATAAGAATTGAGTTTCCCTCATGAGAAAAAATCAACTTATGCACTTCAACTTTTGAAAAAGTTAAATGAGAGAGCTTCCATGAAAGTAAGTGTGTACAAGTTGAGTTTAGCTTATAGGAAAAAGCCAATTCAGTTTACCTTCCTTGTTTATTTTTCTACAGTGTTTATGGAAAACTTTATCTAAACATGACCTTAGACCAGTTTTAAAATATCACCAGAGTACCAGATTTTAGCACTAACAAAAACTACAACAAATAGATAATTAACTGAAAAGTGTGGAAATGAACATAAAAGTCCAGTAACTTACTGAGAGCTTGGGTCACTCTTCTTTTATCTGATTGTATGAATTGAGTTGGTTTCACAATTTTTGCCGGGCTACATGTGTAACCCGGGCCTGGTGCTTGCAAGGTGAAGCTTTGTGGCAGTTTGACAGTTTTGTTGGTGGTACCAGCACTACCTACACTAATTTGAAAGGCTGCAACTGCTTTGGATTGATCCTGTGCCCATGAGCTGAGTACACCACCTTTGCAGCAGTTTGCAATTTGTTGATTGTAAGGTGTACCCGGAAGTAAATCTACAACTATGGGGTTCTTTTTACAGCAATGTGGGATGTTTCCCTTAAATCTTGAGCAATCCCCTTGTTCAGTGGTCTGACCTCCCACCATGCTCCATATCACCTCCTTCTTTGCCCATGTCCATCCTAGTGACCAGCCAGGTGCTGATATATGACGGTATTTTTGGAAGTTGTTCATTGTAACAACAGCCTGTCCATTCAATTGTTTCTTAGACATAACTAAATGAAAAAAATAAGCCAAATCCATTCTAAATGGCTCTGACCAATAATATAAATAAACTCATGTTTATACTAGTTTTCATTCAATTACAGCGGTTTTACAACTTGCATAGTAAAAACTGAACACAATCTTGAATTTTCTGTGAAAATTGGATAGGAGTGTAATTTGGAATTCAAATCCTGTCATATTCCTAATTGGAACAAGTGGAATGGTAGAAAGCACAAATACAATCTTTGCGAATAGAAATTCATATGGGACCCAATAATTACAAACTGGAATCACACGATTTTAATGGATGCCATCATATGAATTTCAATCAACAGTGAAGGGTGATAAAGAACATATTGCTTTTATTTCTCAGTGAACAAAATGATTTTGCTTCTCGACCTTTTAAGCAAGATATATTATCCAAGAACTGAAATATAACATGAGATGGAACTAATGCGAACATGCGGATTCATCACAAAATATAAGCCTAACTAGAAGAGAGGAAACGGGACAAAAGCGTTTATGACCATGTCTAACTGTAAATAGATTATTTGCTTCTGATATTAATATGTGACACGGAAAAAGAATGTACTTACAACATAACCATCAGGTGTCCAACTTATAATATCCCATTTGATTGTGATATTTCCATTTGGATCAAGTGGATCATAAGCTTCTGAAAGATAGACAGTAAAACTAAAAATTTAAATTAATTTATGAAAGGGGGGACAATGTAAACAGTGAACTTCTACATTTTCCTACATCCTCAAGCACATTAAACCAAAAAGACAGTGATGATACTCATGAAAGGTGCGAAAAAATTTTCTAGACTTGATAAAGCAAATGATCAAAGAAAGTAAACAAGCCAACATTTATACAAGCAAATAACTAGTTCATGAAATCACACTACTACACTTTACATATTCAAGCACCGTGATAAAAAAACTCCATTGAAACCACGTAAATTCAATCTCATATCAATTTTTAACCAGCATCTTACAACAATACAGATAATCATAAGTTCATTTCCATTCCTCGGTACCAAGATTTAGAAAAAAACAAAGAAAAAGAATTACCAAGGAATTCAAAATCCATATTTCCCACTACAACCATCGGCACCATCAACATGAAAAGCCACCACAAGCCAATAAAAAAATCAAAACGTTCCAGAGTATCAACAGTATTTTTAGTTCTCATGTTCTACATGTTCCTGAAAAACACGCCATCTTTGTTTTTCGTGCCCCATTCCTAGAACCATAACTTTTCCTCATTACACTTTCGAAATACCCAAACCTTGGTCACTAAGGAACGAAATACACTTTAAGGACGAAACCTGCGATTTCACGACTAAAATTTGGCACTTCAAATTACAGAGACGAAAATTCAAGGTTTAAACAATCAGAAACTAAAGCCAAAGACGACCCATTTCTTTTAGCTATCAACCCATTTCCAAAACTTGGACAAAGTCCATCACCATTCATCACCCAACAAAGCGCGCCACCAATCTCAAACATTCATTCCAATTCAACACGCCGTGAGGACCACGTCATGTAAAAAGGAACAAACAATAAAACACAAACAATCTCGTACCCAACAGAGAAAAACAACACCCCCACCAATCGAAAACACGGAACACACGAAAAATCCAAAACTTTAACGAGAAAAAAGAGGAGCATGAGTGCAGGAACCTGTTGAAGTGAAGCACGTGCAAAAGAAGAGAAGCAAAAGCAGAATGCATGGGCAGGGTTTGAAGAAGGATCGGATCGTGGGTGTGAAGGTGAAAGGGAAAAACATTTTCCTTTGAACAGAGCGAATGTTGAGGCGTTCAGAATTTTTTGTTGTAGTGAGAGGGAAAGAGAACAGAGTGAACAAAAAGGAACAGAGGAAGAGAGAGAAAGAGTCTATGTGGAAAAATTACGCGGCGGAAACTGACTGTTTTGTTCTGTCCAGTTGGCGAGTGTTTGTAAGAGCAAGAGATCGTGGGCTATGAAATCCACTGTAAGCACTGCCAAAACTTCTAGAAAATTCAGCCCACTTTACACTTTTTTGATTTTTGATTTTTCATGATTTTGGTTTAAATGATTATATATATATATATATATATATATATATATATATATATATATATTTCGTAATAATACTTTGATGTTTCATTATCATTATTCCTATTTAGAATTTTGGAAGGAAATGGAAATAAATAAATCACAATTTATTCTTTTCATTAAACATTAAATGAAAGAAAAAATAATTAATGTCATCATATGAATTTGAAATTTATGTTTAATTTCTATTTTATTAATATTTTCAGCTAAAATGTAATGTTAAATGTAACTTATAAGGTGATTATTATAAAGTTAATAAATTTAAACGTGTATCTAAGTATATAAAAATATTGTCCTATCGTTAGATCACTTTATTTAGATTTTTATTTTTTTTTTCCATTTTCTTTTTAATTTTATTTAAACCTTTATTCTTCCTTTTCCTGTGTTCTAAAGCCGTGGTTTAGGTTCAATCAACGAGTGCTTAAATTCAAAACAGAAAAAGGGTGATTGGTAAATGTTTTTAATTATAGGATTAGATTATGTGAAAAATAAATAAAAGAATTAGAAGGTTACGTACCAGTTTATTAATTTATTTCTTTAAAAACTCTTATATTAAAAAATATTATCATAAAATCATTTACTTTTCTTTTTCTTCCATAATCTTCTTTCTTAAGATTCACAAAGTGAGGATGGAATGCGCCCAGCTGCCACCAGCTAAGTTAATTTATCCAAAACTATATAAAAAAGCACTTTCACTTCTGTATTTTTTAAAACATTAAAAATTAATAAAAATAAGTAATAAAAGTGACCATTTCCAGAATATAGTTAAAAGTACGAGTAGTTAAACAATATAAATAAAAATTATAAATAATGGAATAGATTATAACATTTGTTAGGATTCATTAAAAAAGTTTTATAGGCATATTTTTAATATGAAATTTGTGAAGAATGTTTAAACTGACATCATTGTTTGCGAAATAACGGTCGGAAAGAAAATATATAGGCTTAACTTTTTAATAATAAATAATAAATTGTGAAAGTGCTTTTGAAAAATGGCTTTATGTGAAAAGCGATTACTTGCGTCTAACAATGTTCAAACAAGTTAGCAATGGGTCCAGACTATCAGGGAAGAGCGTTTTTGAAGTGCATGTCACTTTCACTTTTAGACATTTCTTATTACATAAGTAATCAACAAAACTAGAAGTTTTATATTGTTTGTTTCTCTTTATTTTATTTTATTTTTTACTTTGAATTAAAAGTATGGTCTTATTTTTTAATCTATATTATGTTTTAAAATATTTGTAAAATTAATATTGAATAAAAAATGTTCGTGTAATTAAAATGAAAAAAAAAAGAGAGGCAGAAATAGAAACACTCGAGGAAAATTTGTCTTACATATTTCTTATTTCTTCTTATTCATTAATTTTGTTTTGTCTCGAAGGATTATACTGATGTTAGAATTCATTTTGAAATTAATTTTTATTTATAAAAAATTGAATTTATTTTATTGTAAATGGTTACAATTGAAAGTTTTGACTTATTTTTTTTTTTTTTTATCAACATAATGAATAGATGAAGTACCACAGAGTAAATTCATAAGCACGCCATTCGTAAGGAAAATGGTATGTGAATAACTTTTAATTTTTTATACCCATTTACATTTAAGAAAATCTAATATATTTAATTTTTATTTAAATTTTTATAAATAATTTTATATTTAAAAATAAAAATATAATTTTATTAGTGTTAAGTAGGTGTTAGAAAAAAAATGAGTATACATATATCATTATCTTATTTACAATCGTGTATTAATGTTATAAATCTACATCCCTTAAACAAAAAATAATTTACGGTACTTTGGCTTAAATTTATTTTTTAATATCTTATTAAATTTATTATAATGAGATTTAATATATATATATATATATATATATATATATATATANATATATATATATATATATATATATATATATATATATATATATATATATATATATATATGTGTGTGTGTGTGTGTGTGTGTGTGTGTGTAAGGTTTAGGTAGTGTTTAGATTAAGAGTAAATGTGAAGGGAATGAATAAAGGAATTTGAGGGGACAAAGAAAGTAGTGTAGTGTTGTTTGGATTAAAAGATTTGAAGGGATGAATGAAAAGATTTTAAAACAAAATTTGTGAAAGTTTCTTAATGATGTGAGGGATGTGATAGATTAAAAAATATATTTTAATTGATAAAAATAAATTATTACCAATTTGTCATTGTGATGAAATTTGATATAATTTAAATTTAAGTAATGGAAATTATATTAAAATGAAATTGAAATTGTTAATGATAAAAAAAATTAAAATTGCAAAAATCAAAGGATGTCCTTTGACAAAAGAAACTCGATTTGAACATGGCAAGGTTGGTTTCACTAATTAACCTTGACAATAAGGAGAAGGTTGTCAAGCACAACAATAGAGGAAAAAGCTAGTTAAATTTAAAATCAAAAAATAAGCTAGACAAGGTTGGTTTAGCTCAACAAACAAGCTTAATAAGCTTGGTTTTACTCGGGAAGGTTGGCAAGCAAATTCGACAACCTTGGTTGAGCTCAACAAGCTTAGTTCAATGGTCATTTTATAAATACATAAAATTGATTCCATTAATAAACAAATATCAAAAGAATCGATTCTATCCTTGCAACCACAAAAATAAAAAACTGGAAATTCATGAAATTGATTCCATCGACACCCATAATTGATTCCAACAACAATTGAATTGGTTCCATCACTCCCAAAATCAATTCTACCACACACTGAACATGATTCTACTACGCCATAATTGATTCTACCATACCAAAATCAATTCTACCATTTTAATATGAGTAGGGATGGCATAAAAACTCGTACCCGCGGGTATCCACGGATAAAATTCGTTACGGGTATTTAGTACCTACGGGTAAGAGGTATCTACGGGTAACGGGTAGCGGATATTTTAATACCTGCTTGTTAACGGGTCAGGCTCGGATATCACATTATCCGTACCCGCGGGTATCCGCAAACCGTTTGGAAAATGAAATGTCAATTTTACCCTTCGCCCTTTAAATTAATTTCTAGGTTGTTATATTCTCTCTTTGTCGTCAAACCCTAAATCTCAATTTTTTTTCTCCTACATTTGCATTGTCGTCACATCACAGAAGGAGAGAAAATCCTAGGGTTTCCTTTCGAAGGGTCACACTTAGTGGCTCATTCTATCCTTTCTCTTTCTCCTTCATCACACTAGAGCTAGAAGCTTGAAGTTTATGCTTTTCTCTCCACCACAGATGACCCAATGTTGGGGGCGAGGATGATCTGCGTCTTGAGTAAAGGCAACAACCTCACAGGGGCGATGACAAAGCGATGGCGCAATGAGGGTGCGGCGAGAGCATAGCTGGTGGAGCATCGATGGCGCGACTCAGGAAGGCGTTCATCCTTTCTTCTTCGTTGGATCAAGAACGAACTCCCTTTGTCATGGTGCGGCGAGGCGCGATGGTGGCAGCTTGGAGGTGGTGAGATGCTGAATCTGTGACTCATTCTGTTTTTGTTTCGTCTTTCATATGGAAAAAGATTTGGCGGCCTACGGTGTGAGGGTTATTGTTCGAGCTCGTTTCATGGGGGAAGAAGTAGTTGTCCTGAGGCTACTAGGGACTTCTCCTGTACCGCACCGCACATACACCAGATGGGGAGGAGAATGACGACTACTCTGAACTTGAAGAAGAAAGCCTAAAAAAGGGTTTGGGCTTGGCCCATCTTGAGAGTTATGGAAGAAAACCTAGAAAAAAGGTTTGGACCTACCCATTTTGAAGAAAAAAATTAATAAAATATTTTTTTTTTATTATTGGGTTAAAACGAGTATCTACAGGTTGGAAAATATTCGTGGATTTTTTTTATACGGATATCGACGGGTAGCAGAGCAGGTACAAATATAATTTTTTATATGCGAGATAGGTTCGAGTATCATACTATCTGTGTTCGACCCAACCCGTTATCATCCCTAAATATGAATCTAAAACCGATTCCACCACTATACTAATATTTACATCATATCTACGTACCAAACATAATGGAGTTTCACATGTTAACTGATCTTAAGACATAAGATAGTTCATCTTTACCCATAAAATTTTGGCTTCGTCTAAATACCATCTCAACCCCTTCAAAATAAATTTGTTTGTTTCAAATGAATCAATTAAGCTCGAGTTTATTTAAAATGAAGTTTTATAACTTTTAAAAGATTTTCTTGTTAAATAAAACATCATATCTAAAATAAATGGTCAAATGTGGAGATATTCCAACCTATACAAATTCCGTTCATTAACATTAATTTTTGAAAAGAAAAATTGTGTGTCCTAATACTAAGCACGTTTATGCATAAGTCAATCTCTAAAGATTTTAAAAATAAAAAACTTATAAATATCGATACAACACATCTTGAAAAACATAATGAAACTTTAGAAATTGAGTAAATATGTAAATTTTTATTGTAATTGAAATCAGCTTCTCAAACCTAATCTTATTTATAAATTTACCACACCACCTTTATAATTAAAAAGTGAAAAAAAAAATAAAAGGTTTAATATTTATTTTAATCATCTTATTAGTTATTTTTGTTCAAGTCTTCTTATTTTTCAGTTTTTCAGTTGTGGGCGTAATGTCCACCTTAACCAATATTCGGTGAATTGTCCAGTTTTAATATACGTGGCCATGTGACGTGACAATGTTAAAAGCTTTTATTTCACTTGTTTTATTTTATTTTATTTTATTCGTAATAGATTCTCATCTTCTTACTGCAATCATCACCCTCCAAATGAAAAAAGTTCCGGAATCCTAAATCAAAACCCTAGTTTCAAATCGCGAGATCAAAATCTGTAGAGAATAATCAAGAACAAAAACCCCAAATAACATAATCCAAATCAAAACCCTAACCCCAAATCGCGAAATCAAAACCTACATAGAAGAATCAAGAATATAAACCCCAAACAACATAACCCAAATCAAGACTCTAGCCCCAAATCGCGAGATCAAAACCTGTAGAGAAGAATCAAGAACAAAACCCTCAAATAACAGAATCCAAATCAAAACCCTAGTCTCAAATCGCGAAATCTAAACCTGTAGAGAATAATCAAGAAACCCCAAATAACAGGACCCAAATTTTCAACCTAGCCAATCACGACCCCTAACCAGAAAAGGAGAAAAGATGTAGTTGAGTTTTTATTTCTAAACACTTCTCTTGAGTTTTTATTTTTAAAAGTAAGAACCTTTAAAAAAAACAATTACTATTAAACAAAGGAAGTTCTTATAAACGAGTACATTCTGAATAGCACGACAAAAACACTTCTTGATATAATTTTTTATTAAATAAAGTGTTTAAACATTTAAAAGAAATTATAAAACTTTACAACGTTCTATTTCAAAAATTTTGCAAAAACAAATATATCTTATAATATTTTTCAACCACTGAATTATTAAAGCTGTATGACTTTATTGAGTTATTGGGTTATTATTTGTTTCCAAATAATTATTTAATAATTTTGAATTAGTATTCTTTTAAGTGCATTTATATAAGGAAAAAATACGGAAGTCTTATAACTAAGAGTGGTGGGGACTGGAGTAAGAGTTAACCAATTGTGTCCTTGTCTTCTCCGAAGACTTTCATCCACCATAATCTATACACAAAATTATCTTAAAACATTAAAAAGCATATATATATATATATATATATATATATATATATATATATATAAAAGGAACATTCAACGTGTTTTAATATTTTTTAAAAACAAAATAAAAAAGAAGAGATAATGAAGATTAATAGTAAATAGATTATTAAATACTATTGGAAGATGTAATAAAGAATACATTTAAACTCTTTAGTTGTTACTATTTATGTGGGGTTTACCCATTTTGATTTCCTTTCTTATTAGAATCTCCAATTGAGTCCTTATAAGTACTAATTTGAATCAATTGAGCTGCTGCCGTTAAATTTAGTTAAGGGGGTTAAGTTTTTGCACATATGGGAGGATGACGTGTCACTTTTTTAAGACGTGACATCAAAGAGTTGAATACGTGGAATGGTGTGTCAAATCCACGTGAGCTCATAGCAATATAAACACAACCCAATCAAATCCTCGCACCCTCTTTTTTCCCTTTGCCTTTAAACTTCCTGATCGAAATCATGTCCAATTCCAACTCCAACCCAAAGGCAGATCCAAATACATCCTACGAATTATCCTAACAACTAGAGCTGTCAAAACGGGTAATCCGGCTCGACCCGGCTCGACCCACAACGGGTTGGTCACTTAGTGAGCCAACCCAACCCGACTCATTTATTAGCGAGTCAGAAAAACTTGAACCTGGCCCGACCCACCACAGGTTGGTGGGTAAACGGGTTGACTCACTAGCCCATTTAATTACATTTTTTTTAAAATAAAAAAAAAGTACAAACTTTCTGTCATTTAAATTTATACAATTTTCACTCCCAAAAAATTATGTTAAAGACAATTAAAAATAATAATTAAAAGAACAATATAATCCAAATGTCATCCAAAAACATACAAATAAGTTTTTTATATTCATCATTTTTTGTTCTTGTTGTAACCCTTGACCCTTGTTCTTGTTGTCTCCAAATTCACTAATAAAGATTTTCCTAATATCAGAACAATTCCAACAATCAATAAAAAAATATTAGTCAAAAAAAGAGAATCAGTACTCAACAACATCAACAAAAAATTAATAGTTTAATTTGTAACATAATTTCCAAAATTCAAATATATCAAAAAGAGCTTGTTCAAATAATGTTTACTCAAATTGTTTAGATAAAATGAACAAATTCTGATACAAGCATGTCAGAACATGAAAAAATCATTCCATGTCTTCAAATCCCCCAAAGTAAAAAACAAATTCTTCGCAAACTCCTATTTTTGTCATTATAGGGTTTTTGAAAAAAAAAAAGAAAGAGAAGTGAGAAAACACAAATGTGGAGAAAAGAGAAGAAAAAAGGAAGGGTGTTTTACCTGCTCCTTGAAGAATTTCAGTGAAGTGAGAGTGAGAGCACCGTCAAATGAGAGCAAGTACCGTGAGAGTGATTTGTGAGAGCAGAGGTTACTTTTTTGGTATACACAGTGAGTAAAGAAAGTATTTTATTTTTTAGGGTTTCATAAATAAAATAATAAATTAAAAAAAGAAAATTAGGTAGGTGGGTTGGTGGGCCAACCCGGCTCACCACGGGTTCAACCCGCATGAGCCGGGTTAAAATCTGACCCGCATATAAGTGGGTTGTATTTTTCAAACCCAACCCGGCCCGAACCCGTGACGGGTCGGGTTGGCTCGCGGGTTGTGACCCATTTTGACGGCTCTGCTAACAACAAACCAGGAAATTAACATGTTGTTGCTTCAGGAGCTGCTTTTGTTCCTTTGAGGAACCCCAATAACCTAAAATCCTCCACAGAATGAAAATCAACTATGTTGGATTTGAAATTAGGTTCAACATTGGATAAAAAGCTTTCCATCTCTCAAGTTCAGAGTCAGAATGATTTCTTCAATCTCATTAAGGAGAAAACATTAATGAACTCTTCTACTGGTCTTCCAGATTCTGGCCCAATGGTTTCTTCTCCCATGATGGAGAAATTTGATGAAGTGAATAGGGAAGTAGTTAACGAATCTACAAGTCCCCAGTCTCTTGGAAATGTTACTGAACTGACTTGCAATGGTGATACGCATGCTCATGAAGAGTTTCAAAGGCTTACTGACGATGAAGAGAAAGAATCAATTCCATGTGCTACAATATATCCAGACGAGGAAGAAGCTACGTTCTTCGTTCTTTTGGCTGGGAGGAGAACTCAGACGGGGATGAAGGCCTTACAGAAGAGGAAATCAATGCTTTCTATCAAGAGTGCAAGAACTTGGACCCAACTACATTCAAGTTATGCCAGGGCATCACTAGTGCAAAAAGAGCTTTAGACGTCAGTTATTTTGGGCTTTTAACGTCACCTCCCGAACCGACGTCTTCACGGGTGATGTTAATGGGACGTCAGGTTTTTGCAGGTGCGACATTGCTATAGACGTCGGTTAAGTGCAAAGTTTGACGTCTATAAAGACATCAAACATTGCACTAACGACATCTAAGGGCACTATAGACGTCAATTCAGTGACACGTACAACGTCTATAAAGCCGTCAGACATTGCATTAGCCGACGTCATGAGCACTATAGACGTCAGTTAGTCAGTACATTAACCGATGTCTATGAAGTGTTCGTTGTGTTTTGGTGCAATTTTTCTCGTGTCTTTGGTAGCATAGTAGCACCTCCTTCCCTTGCTAGTTTCCTCGTAAAAAAAAATTGCGTCTTTTGCAACTCTTATGACATTTCAACCCAAATACGTACCTAGGTTGTTGCCTAAGTCCACTCTGACTGCCAATGAAAAAGAATACGGTGACACCGTATTCTCACCATATTCTTTTTCATTGGCGGTGTGAATAGCACTATGCAAGGACCCAGGTTCGACTTCAGGTTGGAATGCCATAAGAGATCCAAGACACGTAAGTTTTTCTTACGAGGAAACTAGAAAAGGGAGAAGGTTCACTACACTACACAATGACACAAGAAATACTGCACCAAAACACAACGAAAACTCATTTTAATCGGTTCAAATGAAAGATAATACATCAAAGATTACTTTAAACGAAGTAAAAACAACTTTAAATGGTTCACGGGGCATCAAACTCACATGGAAATGTAGTGAAGCGGAGAGAAAAGGCGAAGGAAGACGATCAAACTGCTAGTTCACACCGATAATTTAACAAGAAATTTGACGTCCGTTGCGCACAAAGCTAACGTCTATAATCGCATATACGTCGGGCGCCTCACTAATGTGACGTCCATTCCATTTAAAAATTAATATTTTTGTTATATATAGACGTCGGCTTAGCGGGACAAGACGTCTAGTGGACGAAAACGAATGACTTTTCACATACCTGGTCAGACTATAAACATTGATTAGTTGGGGCCTTGACGTCTATAATCGCATATAGACGTCAAGTGGCGGGATCAGACATCTAGATGGCGGAAAAAATTAAATTTTCACCTACCTGTCAGACTATAGACGTCAGTTAGGAGGGACACCGATGTCTATATGACGGAAAGAAATGACTTTTCACTTACCTGACGTCGGTCCCCCGCCTAACAGACATCTATAAGCTTCACTTATTTATGCAATTGCCACTGGTCAATAGTTTACGTCGCTGCACCCTCTAACTAACGTTTAATGAGTGACGTTATAAGCCGATTCTACACTAGTGCATGCAACCAAAGTTGTCCAAGTTGTTTGAATCTTATGCATCTAACTTGCATGGATCTTCCGTTGAATTGAGTTGTACTGATCCCAGATCTGGTTCAACATTCTTCCACATTTCAACCAAAGTTCAAGACAATTGATGAATTTCCACTCATAAACCCTAGGAAAATTCCTAAACAATGCATTCAGTGAAAGAGCAAAATAAGGACCATGAATTAAATAGTAGCAACACAAACAAATGTCTCGGTTTTTAACTCTAAAACAATCAAAACACAAATTATAAAGAATTGAAAAATTTGAGATTGGGAATCCAAAATAGGACTTGATTCCTCTGTTTTATGCAAATTTAGCTTGTTTGTCATGTTCAAAATTATTGCTCTTTTCGATTACTTGATCAAGGTTGTCATTTGTAAAATCTTCAATATCCACATTCTTCCCCTTTTCCCTGTCATTAGTTTCACTTGAAGCTGATAAAGAAAACCCACATCTTGGAAACTCAAAAAAAATCTTGAATAAAGTAGTGTGGCTTCTAGGAAAATCAAATTTGAACCTTCGACACTGCCATCGAGACCGCCAAGGCCTACGACCATACTGCCTTCAGGCTCTGCGGCTCAAAGGTCATCCTTAACTTCCCGCTCAAAGCAGGCGCGGTGGACGCCACCGCTGAGGCCGAAGGCGAAAGGAAGTGGCGGCGCGAGGAGGAGGTAGAGGAAGTGAAGTCGGTGGTGAAGAAAGAGAAAACGACAAAACAGAAGGTGAACCCTAATTTGGGTTTCAATTTTCAGAATATTTTTTTAATTATATATTCCACATATACCGCTTAAAGAATGTCACGTCTTAAAAAAGTAACACGTCATTCTCCTACATGTGCAAAAACTTAACCTCATAAATTTAATGATATGTGTTCAATTAATTCAAATTAACACTTAACGACTCAATTGAGGATTCTAATAACAAGGAAATCAAAATAAGAAAACCCCACATAAATAGAAACAACTAAAAGGTTTAAACCTAAAGGATAAATAGAATAAGTAATATATTAACAAAACTAAAAAAAAAAAAAAGACAATCAAATATTGACTTACATGTGGTTAAAAGATTTTTGTGCACGCCCAAACTCCATATTCTTTTTATATTTTTAGTCACACATAATTTTAATAGAAATGTTATTATGTGTTTTAATTGCTATGCTATTGAACATTTTGGCCTTACTATTTTCTGTATTTCGGTACTCTTTTAATTTTAATTTAACTAAACAATTTATCCATTAATTATCAATATTTTTATTACTCGATTTCTGTTTTCATATATTTTGTTACCTAATAATTTTTATATATTATCAATATATGTATAAATTATTTTATAAAAATTATGATAGATTGAAGTTTTTCTTAGAGAGGGTGCATCAATACACATGTTTGACAAATCAATAACAAAGATATAAAAATTAAAAGTGAATTTTTAAAACAAAAAAATAAATAAATAGGAAAGAAACAGAAGTTGGCATATTCTCTATAAATGATACAAAGTTCCTTGCGTTTGCTCTTCTTCCTCAGTTTTGCGTCTCTTCCATATTCGAAATCTGCAGCACTGAGCTACTCATGAACGATTCTCTTCTCCGCTGAAGCAATGGCCTCTTCGGATGTTAATTGGGACAGGTTTTCTCACTTTCTCCATTTCTTGCTATTTCACGCTTTTATTAGTTCTTTTACAGTGTGAATTGCAACCATCGCATGAACAATTAAAGATAATGAACTAAAAATGAATTCAAGAAATATACATGATTTGCACTAATAACTGTTTGAAGTAAGGCTTACAAGCAGAAATGTAGTGTTAACTGTTTATGTTTGCTCGATTAGAAGATATTTCAACTAACAAGATTCTTGATTCAAGATTCTAGGTTGTGTCTCTATGCTTGTATTGTTGCTTCATTTTCCTATTCAGAGCTCAATGAATCTTGCACCAGTGTTTCTTAATATGCGCTGAGTAAATCACCAATTTCATATCTAAACTTTTACTCTCTTTGTGTTTGAGATTTCACGTCTTTTAGATATATGACTAAATGGAGTACATAAACGCAAGCAAACCTTACCTTGCAAAGGGATTTTGTGAGTAGTCCTGAAAGTATAGGAAATCATGTCAAGTAGGCCTCCTAATATTAAACAATCCTTCAAATCGATCCTTAAATTTCACAAAAAAATATTACGCGGGAGACCAAACTGACAAGTACTCAATACTTTAAGAATTACGCAAATAATTTGGTGGGGGCTAGTAGGGACAGTGGGTAATAACTGTAGGAAGAAGTCGGTTGTTTATTCTAGACATTTGAATTGGCTGGTCTGGAATATGTTTTATGGATAATGAATTTAATGTCTTGAAGCTCTATATATTTAATAAGTCCCACTTATTTTTGTAGGCTAGATAAAAAGAAGTTCTATGTCGTGGGAGCAGGACTCTTTACAGGTGTTACAGTAGCACTCTACCCGGTTTCTGTTGTGAAAACTAGGCTGCAGGTTGCTTCAAAGGATACTCTGGAGAGAAGTGCATTATCTGTTGTGAAAGGATTACTTAAAACGGATGGCATCCGTGGTTTGTATAAAGGGTTTCTTACAGTTATGACTGGTACAATTCCTACCAGAATCATATTTCTTACTGCCTTGGAGACCACAAAGGTGGCTTCCCTCAGGATGCTGGAGCCATTTAGACTATCTGATACCACCCAGACTGCCATATCAAATGGACTAGCAGGCATGACATCATCACTTTTGGCACAAGCTATGTTTGTTCCAATTGATGTGGTATAGTAATCTAATTCACCCAACCTCAACCGCTGTGCACAAGTGTCTGTCGTTTTGTACTTAAAAAAATATACTCTTTTGGACTCACTGATGTCTGTCTGTATATGATGCTATGCTAACACATTTGTATGTTGTGGTACATTCGAATACATCTTTTGTAAGTTGGTTATTTTGACATTGCAACCTGGCCAACAGTTTTTTATGTTTTTAACTTTGCAAAGTATTGAATTGAATATATACAGTGGAGTTCTTGACATATCTGTTGCAATTCAATTTTATTTTAGCTCTAGAAGTATTTTTGTACTTATTTTTTCATATGGCTTTATAAGTTCTATTAGATACGTTTTTAAATTTAAACTATTTTGTACAATTTTTTATAGTCAAACTCCAACTTGGTTAGTTCCATAAACTCATGTATCAGAAATTTTAAGGTTTGAAAGAAAGGTTTTCTAGTAATGTGTTTTATCAGCATACTATGGTGTTCTATCTTTTTTTTCCATGTATATTGTGATTCTTTTAAAGGGTGTTAATGACAGGTTTAGATAAGTAATGTTTATCATAGACGATTTCTTTCTTAGAGGTGCTTTCCATATTTCTTTATCTACTTAAGTTTCATCTCTTCACAATACTGCATATTAATTTAATAGCTTGTTATTCTTGATTTCCATTATCTCCTTTTCTGCATTCTTACCTAAATAGTAGTATAACTGTATCAATTTTCATATGCTAATTACCTTTGGAATGATATTAAGGTTAGCCAAAAGTTGATGGTGCAAGGATACTCAGGCCATACGCAATATACGGGGGGTTTGGATGTTGCTCGTAAGGTGTTAAGGTCTGATGGCATTAGGGGATTATATAGAGGATTTGGTCTATCTGTCATGACTTATGTACCATCTAGTGCTGTGTGGTGGGCAAGCTATGGCTCAAGTAAGCATTACTTATGGAGGTGAGACATGGTAATGCTTGTTCTGGAGTCTTAAAGCTCTTTCATTGCTCATATTACCTTTTCCTTTATAATATGTTGTTTATCAAATGGTTAGAAAAACTGAAAATCTTTTGAAATTCGTATATTTTAATTCTGTCATTTTCTTCTTTTTTATATTTAACCAACACCACAAGGTTACTATGCTATTAAAAATAAGAGTGTATCGAAAGAACCTGTAAATGTTTGCAATCTATCAATCAGTTTGGTTCCGATTTATCATCTGTGTACAGGTTGCTTACAATGAAAGAACCTGTAAATGTTTGCAATCTATCAATCAGTTTGGTTCCGATTTATCATCTGTGTATCGAAAGAACCTGTAAATGTTTGCAATGTATCAATCAGTTTGGTTCCGATTTATCATCTGTGTACAGGTTGCTTACAATGAAAGCAGTGATTTTAAAATTAGCTCATTCAAGTTAAAGATGTGTAGATTTGTTGTATTACAAGGACATGGTAAAACTGCAAAAAATATGTTAAAGATCCTTGAAGTTTGATGTTATGCTGGTCAGATCAATGTATATAAGTTTGAATAGTTGATTTCTACAGGACTTAGAGAACCTATCCAAAAACAAAAGCATAAACCAAAGTGAGCTTATATTTTTTTAAGCTACTTTAGATTGGTGAATTTTACCATTTACAGTGTAATGAATTCATAAAACACATCATACTAATATGTTGTTTCTGCATTCCAAGGTAAAACACATCATATCTGATTTTTAATGATCCTTATCACTGATTGCTTTGGCAGAATCTTGGGGGATAACTCCGGTGAGGAAGGCACTCCTAGTCTACTAAAGATTATGTTAGTTCAGGCTACTGGAGGGATCATTGCTGGTGCTACTGCGTCCTCTATTACAACCCCGTTGGATACAATCAAAACACGGTTACAGGTATCCATAACCTTGTTGAACACATTTCTTTCTATTGCACAAGTTCTCTGCACCATTTGGTCATTACTGCAGTGTAGATGTTAATGCTTGTATTTTGATTGTATAATATTGTGATTGAATCTCAATCATATTTATTTAATCTGTCGCTGTGTACTAAAAAACTCTCCTCACTCAATGGCTTGCACTATAGGTGACTGGACTTGAAAAGAAAATCTCTGTAAAACAAGTTGTTAAAGATTTGATTCTTGAAGATGGTTGGAAAGGTTTATATAGAGGATTAGGTCCAAGGTTTTTCAGCATGTCAGCGTGGGGCACTTCAATGATTCTGGCTTATGAATATCTGAGTAAGTCGTGCTCTCTGATTTCTCCCTATCTTTACAATCCTGTTTGTTTATTCTGGTTTGGTGTAGACTGTTGTTAAATATTGAAATGAACCCATTAATTTTCATTAACTCTAATTACTTCCTGTGTTTACAATCCTGTTTGTTTATTCTGGTTTGTAGACTGTAGTTAAATATTGAACTTAACCCATTACTTTTTATTAACTCTAATTATCCTTGTTTTGGTGATTTATTAATTTTATTTGCTTTGATCTTATTTCTGAATTATGGTCAGGCTGAGTAGTTAGTTCTCTTGGTAATTTTTTGTGGTACTGCATATATTATGTAATGCATTTACATTTAAAGTTATATTTATCCAGAATAAGATGATTCAATTTTACATTTAGTCTATCTCCTACCTTTCTATGGTGCATGTTGGGCTGCAAGTAGTGCGCTTACTGAAATTAACTGTAACTGGAAATATATCATGATAAATTTTCACAAGGGATGGTTATATTCTTAAGTCCCACTTTTAAGAATCCTAAACCTTTCTGATTTGACTTTTTCCTTGTGATTAGTTCTATTTTTTAGTCAAACCTTGAATCTTTATTTAAATTTATGGACTCCCTCATTTAGCAATCAAAATCCATGTACCAGACACGCATATTATATTAAATACTTTAGCTTTATCAGTCCTCTCACTTAGGAATGAAGCGATGCATATTTAATTAGGTTTGCACAAAAGAAGAGGTATTAATAATCTACGTTTTTCTAGTTGTCAGAATTTTGAACTAACTAATGTCAATTCTGATGACCCTGTCTCAAAATTTGTAATAAGGACATAATTTATTTCTTCACACTGGATTTATCGTCCCATTCATTGCATATTTTATGCCCTTTTTGAAGAGATTTTTTCATACCGCAGCCTTGTTATTTGGTTTCTTTCATGGTTTGTCTGTTAAAAGAGTCTGGCACATTTTTAATCTTCTTGTAACCTAGAACCTATTCTGTAGGTAAATATTTTAGCTTATGTTGAAATTATTTCAATGTTTGTTCACTCAGAGCGCGTGTGTGCAAAGGATGAAGATGTGTAAACTGATCTAGTTTGGAATTGTCCAAGAATTTTGTCTCAAATACTTCGCTGGACATTACTGGAAAAATCACAATGGCAATTGAGCAAGAGTTTTGCTGCTGGACATAACCAGTTAGTTTTTTAACCACATAACCAGTTACATATGCACCAGATTTACTGCTTAAAAGGTTTTAAACTTTAAGCAGACAGTTGAGCTAATTGATTGTTCAACGAATTAATCGTTAGGAACATAAATATGGAAATTTTTTTACTATAATTTTTTTTTTCCATTCTTTTCGAAGACTAAATTGGATTAGATGTTTCGAACATTGTTATTGATAATTACAATAGGAGGAAAATGGTTACAATCAAATTTTTTTTTCCTGCAGGTTTGCCTTCACTGTTTTCTCATTTCATTTTATTTTGTTTTGCACCTCATCACTGGTCATTGTGATATGAGTAGAATTGGAGTTTTCGAAGTGTTTGAGATATATCCGAGTTTTCTTATTGAAAGGTAGCTAAATTTGTTAAGTGATTATCATATGACTTATTTTATTCTAAAATAATTTCCCAAAAAGGGGCAAATCAGCGTCAGGAAATTCGGGTTTAGTTATTTAGACGGCAAATTTTGAGTGTGTTTAACATATTATTTCAGTTAGCTTATTGTCTATTTGACTAATTAAGAAGTTTATTTGACTTAAAGAAAAGTGTTTAGTAAAAATAGTAGTTCGACTAACTTATAATATTTCTTTATAGGCCATTTATAGATTTAGGAATTTTGTTTAATACAATTTATTCTGCTAGTGACATCCTTCTTTAGAAGAGTTAAACTCACTTTTGAATATTTGGAAATGGAACCATTCCAGACAAGTAGTGATAAATCAGCTGAGCACTTCAAATTTGGATTTGACTTTTTAAAAAATTGGTGGTTTAAGCTTAACTTTTTTATTTAATGGAACATGCTAAAAAACATATTAAACTTGATATTAACTTGTTTAGATTATTTATAATTTAATTAACTTTGATTTTAAGAAAATTTTCTTACATTAATTTTTTAATTTATCTACATAGCATCTCGAATGTCATTAGTTATATGTTAAACTCTTACCAATATGTCAAAATGACCTCTACCAAGGAGCTATAGCTCAAAATCTCACATAAGAATTACTTAAACACTTGAGATAATTGAAAATACAGCAATGGCATGTCATCACTTGTGTAGTTGTGGGAGTATAACCTGTGACTAAAAAACATCTTAATGTTGGGAGTATAACCTGTAACCTATCAATTAAAAAAGTTATATATATATATATATATATATATATATATATATATATATATATATATAACCCTTTTAAAACATTAGCATAATAGGCAAAATCAAGTCTGCCGTTATATTAAAGGTACATCTGAATAAAAAACTCCTTCATGCACTAAATATGCATGAGAGAAAATTGTAGAAAGAAGTTACAGATTCCATTACAAAACTTACCAAAATATGCTAAAAATAACTTCAATAATCTCTTAAATTTTATAACATAGCTCAAAGCAACTTAGCATCTCTTAACCAAGGATATCATACTCAAGTCTCAAGAATTTACAAAGATTCATAAAAATTTCGTAAACTCGACTAGTAGACTAAGTCGACTTCATATGAAATAAATATATAAGCATACCAATTCAAAATTTCATCACCACAATTAATGAAAATAATGAACACTAGTTCAATAATTCTAAAATAACTTAGTTCAACATACATGACTGTTATGTAAGTTAAAATTAACCAAATACAACTCGTGACCCCTGCCTAGACTCGTATTCTCATATGGGTGTGCGAGTCAGCCCACGGGTTTGATAACCATGCTCTCAACATTAAGATGTTTTTTTGGTTTGATAAGTAGACCTCAAAATGAAGTTAATAACTTTATAATAAACTGATGATCATGCTCGGCATAACATGTCAGGACAAAAAATCAATAATGAGGACCACTTCAAAAGTTAAATACAATGAAACAAGAGGAAGCACACGCCCATAAGGCGATCAGAATAAAGATACAACTTACCAAAATTTGTATTCAACACAACATTTCTCACCTAATGCGCAACAGATACACCGAAAATAGTCTGCAAAGAAATAAATATTGTAATTTGAATTTCTACAGGAAACTGATACACTCGTGCACCGAATCATTCATTTTTGGAATTGGGGTGATCGATAATGCTTTCATCATTTTTGTTGTCATCCTCATCACAATTTTCACTGTCAATGTTACCATCGTCATCACAATCTTCATTGTCACTGTTATCATCTTCATCTTCACAAACTTCACCCTCACTATCATCTTCACAAATTTCGCCATCATCATGCCCCACCTTAACACTATTCAGTTTGGCATAGTCTTCAAGTGATGCATTTGGAAACAGTTGTCCAACTTTATTACCTGTAGTATCTGATGGGGTACTATTCGAATTCTTAGATTTGCCTTTGTTCATCTGATAGCAGGAGTAGAAAGTAGAATCATCAGTAACATAGCACGTATGCAGAGCAGGATAGAAAGACAAACATGGTATAACAATAAAAGTACTAGCTTTGGCCTTTCCCATAAATGAAGAATGAATCATGACTTTAAAATACCAATATAAACTCAAAATAAATTATATGAGCATATGCATATAGAACAATTTTAGAGAATTACATACAGTTGGTACTACAACAAATTTCATTAACTAGAGTTGTTTAACAAACTCAACCTGGTGAAATGATTTTCAAACGAAATGTTACATAACGACGTATAATATATAGTCATGTTTGTTTTATAAATATTGTCAGGTAGATCGATTAGAATAAAAGTGATAGGGAGAAGAGAGAGGCATAATATGCAGTGAAAAAAATGAATGGTCTTAGTTTTGGTATCTTACAGCACGTAATAGGGTTCTCCTTTCTCTCTCCCGAGAATTCTTAATGGCCTGCAACAAAAATTCCAGTATTAATATGAGTTTCCACTTTGCATAAAAAACAAGTATAACATTCAGAAAGGAGGGAAGGACATAGAAAAAGGAACCTCGTCAAGCATCTTTTGCTCAGCCTCAACTTCTGACAAATCCCTACAAAAAACAAAATCAAGCATCAAACGCAGATTCATCTTTTCCTTTAGAGTGTGTTGTGGTCAGCAGGTGCTAACTGATGCCCCTTTTGCACAAAACATATGTCCAAGGTTTCAAATTGGGGTGGCGGTTTTGACTGCAAGATTGCGGAAAATTGAAAGCAAATGTGGCCAATATGGTCATAATAGCAGACCCTATGAACTTGAAAACCTTGACATTGCGATCAAGGTTCTGTTTTTAAAAGCCTTTCTTATGTAGTTATAAATAAAAACAAAAACTGAATCTTCCATCATATGTGAGAAAGACAACCTTCCAACTATTTGTTTCCTACTGCAACAGCACTTTGCACATATACCATGCTCCTTGGCACAACCTACACCAACAGTAAAACGAATGAGCAAGCAAAACACATTTTCAGTTCTCAACTACTTTCGTCAGGGTATTATTTAATACACCTCAGAACACTTTTCACAAACACCATCTGAACACGAGACGCAACCAATTCAACACACACCAAGAACACCCACCTGCCAAAGCCCAAAAATAAAAACAAAAAGGAGAAAGTAATAAATTGTTATACTAACCAAAACACAAGTTATGATAGGCTTGTCGAACATTGCGCTTGGAACATCTCTGACTGCAACCCAGTACACTAACTAATCAACCAAATGCTAAAAAGATAACAATCGAATCTAATTCATGGAAAAAATGGGAAAAAAAGTCTTCTTTTCAAAAGGGCAAAGAGAAAAAGAGAGTATATAGATGATACTACCATTTAGCGGGTTGAAGAAGAGGCTTGTACTTTCCGTAACGACGTTTCCACTCGATTTGTTCCTTGCAACGGGGACACACCCCTGTGATCTCAGAGAGGGGTCTGAACCTTCCTCCAACTTCCTGTGAATATAAACAGTAATAACATTAAAAATAATATTCAAATGTTCTTTCTATGATCATTGATTTGATAGGAACAAAGTAAGATTGAAGGAATGGTTTGAATCACATACAGTTTCGTTGATTTTGCGTCCAGCGTTGGGTTTCCATGCGTACTTGTTCTGATGCTTTGGGGGTCCGCTCCTGTTGCCGCCACTCATCTTTGCTTCTGCCGATTCTCTTCGCAACCTGCGTTGCTTAGTAGTAACTGATTTTTCTGTTTTTTTTTTTTTTTTTATTTGGGTGACGAGTTTCGAATGCATGAACACTGCTCCGCATACCTATCAATTTGATTGGGCCTTTCTTCGTGCCACTCAAAGTTTTATTACTCCACCTCTACAATTTTCTAAATCCCTGTTTTAACCTTCTAATTAAGATAAAAATAAAATAAAATTTCTCTGTATATTTATTATACTCTACTTTTATTTGCTCACACTCTTCATCCTAATCCTAATTCTTCTTTCTTTCTTTCACCATTACAACTTTTTTTAGAAGTCACTTGAACCTTCAAGCATATCGTCCCATGAGAACAAGATACACATTATTTACAATATTTAATTTATAAATGTTTAGTTTAGTTGAAATCCGTAGTTATTAAACATAGATAGGAAAAGAATTGGATATCTAGGATTACTAAATATTTAAAAAGCATAATTTTTTTACTTTTATAATATTATAAAATTATTAAAAGTTACATGTAATTTATTTATTTAAATTATAAATTTTAATACTTAAAAAATAAGTTATGAAATTATTACTTAAATGTAATTAATTAGTTAAGATTATATAATTAAAAAAATGAAGCATATAATTAATTATATATATAGTTTTTTAATTGTTATTTTAATTTACTTTTAAATATTGTTATTTATTGTGTGTTCTTTTATTGGATTAATGTTTTCTTAAATTTTTTTAGAATTTTTAATTTAATTATTATTTTAATTTCGTTGTTTTTGTTATTTTTTATTTATTTATTTTGTGTGTTGCGGATTTAAGGATTAAGGTTTATATATATATATATATATATATATATATATATATATATATATAAATTTTTTATTTGTTACATTAATATTTTTTAATGGTTTATGGCTTTGTTAATTTTATTTATTGTGTTGTTTATATTTTAGGGTTTATGATTTATGGTTTAATTATTTGATATGGTTTAGTGTTTATGTTGTTGTTTTGTTTATTTATTCTTTTTAAATATAGTTATTCGTTATTTGTATTGGTTTTGATCTGTTTTGAATTTGTTTGTTATAGAAATGGCAAGAATATGAGATGTTTTTATATATCGAGGTAAGAGTTCTACACAAAGTGAAGGTAGAAGGAAGACTACGACATATGTTCATAGAAAAGATCAACTGGGTAAAGTTGGAGAAGTTGCATCATTACCTCATCTGATCTTGATGAGTCGTAGGAGGATGTTATTGATGAGCAACAAAATGTTGTTAAGTACACGAGAATGTTGTTCAACAAGAACATGAAGTAGTTGGATTTCTTGGATGTCCACATGATACATCATTATTGACGAGTTATGTTGATCATGTTGTATGTGTGTGTGTGTATATATATATATATATATATATATATATATATTGCTTTTGATGTTTGATGAGTTATTTCAACTTTATATGCAATTTTTTTGTTTAAGACTGAGGGAAGATAAATTTGGTCTCCCATGGAAAAATTAAACAAATTTGGAACATGTCATTTGGTTGTTCAAACTTTTGTAATGAATTTTCATTTGATGCCTCATATTTCTTACGATTACGTCGATAA
This sequence comes from Vigna radiata var. radiata, assembly GCF_000741045.1. Taxonomy (NCBI): domain Eukaryota; kingdom Viridiplantae; phylum Streptophyta; class Magnoliopsida; order Fabales; family Fabaceae; genus Vigna; species Vigna radiata. The sequence goes on from NW_014542194.1 coordinate 526,247, forward strand.
GGGATTGATATTAGCGTTTAAAGATGCAGAGAGATAAACATTTTCCATGTCCCTGTTTGTGAGATGATTGTCACACTAGATGATATGTCCGAATGAGGTCCTAGACTTGGAAGCATCTTTGAAAACTCTCATGGACTTATTGGGGTGGACTACGAGAGGGCTACATCTGAGTTGAGGCACTGTCATGGTCCCCAAGTTAGACTTAGTTGGTTGATATACCTATATAACGATTGTTGTGAGAACCAACAATGGAAGTATGTCACACGAACAAACTTGTTGTATCTTGTTGGATGCACAATATCTATGAAAAAGAGCGCCACCTTTATCTATGTATCATACTTGATGCTCTTTAGAGACCTATGATAACGGTTGATTTCACCGTTATCTGTGACTTAATTGTGATACTGAATGAACCCCTTTTGACTTAGAAACTTGCTTAAATCCTTTGTTTTATGTTATTTTTTGAATAAAGAGAGTTGAGGTTATATTTTATGAGTTTATCACTAATTCCTTTGATTTTGTAGGAAATTTGGATGATTTGAAAGAGGAGTTGAAGCACTAAGGAGTCGGAACTCAGAAAGGACTGGAAAAGCATTAGAAAGGAAGATCACAGAATGCTTGAGCGCCCTTTTCTGAGGCCCTAAGCGCTAGAGACTCACATTGACGCCTGACTGCCCCTTTTTGAGGCCCTCAGCGCAGAAGCCTCGCAGTCACGCCTGGGCGCCCTTTCTGGGGCGTTGAGCGCCAGCTTTCCTGAGCCGTTCTACTCTTGGGCGCCCTTCTAGGGGCGTTGAGCGCAACTACTCTCGCATTCACGCCTAGGCGCCCTAAGTTGGGGCGTTGAGCACCGACGACACGGGCTTGGACTTTTTATCTGCTCTGTTTAAGGACTTGGACGTCCTAGGATTCGTATCTTTTGACAAAAGAAGCGCAATTCACACTTTTCGACCCTTTGGAGGTAGAATTGGATGTGGGAGCACTCCTCTTCGGTTTTTACGGTTTATCTTTCATTCTTTTTCCATTGTACATCTAGTTTCACCATGACAATGGGGAACTAAATTCTATTTGTTGTTAGGGGATGATGTAACATTGTGAACTCTTATGTATTTGAATTGATTATTATTATATATGCTTCTTTCATTAATTGTTAGGGTTTTTTCTCTATACTCTATGCATTGTTGTGTTTAACTCATTCATGGCATGATTATTGGTTTCTGTGATATGGACACATACAGAGAAATCTAGATCTGGGGAATTTCTCCAAAGGGAACTATTGCCTAGACATAGGGATAGAACGCTTAGTTATCTTAAGCTTATAATCGTAATGCAGAATTAATTATTAGGGAGACAAGACATTGTGATCGGCAAAGAAATCAATATTAACATTAATGAAGAAAATGAATTCTTATATACATGAGAGTAAACTAGGTGAAATCTAAACCCCAACAACATATTCATCTCATATTAAAAACATCATTCATTCACCTTAGTGCTTTTGTTCAATTGATCAAATTGCATGCATATTTACTTTTTCTGTAATTGCATTAAAAACCCAAATATGGTTCTTCAACGTCTTGATTAGTTAAGTAATCACATGATTGTTTAATGTCGTGAGTTTGTTGGGAAACGATACTGGTCTTACCGTTATTATTGCTTGATATGATTTGGTACACTTGTCGAGGTCTTAATAACCTACAATCATATGCCAGATATGCTTGGGGAGTTGGTGCACTCGTCCACTTGTACGAGCAACTTAGAGATGCTAGCTTTGAAGAAATAAAGCAATTAGTTGGATATATGACTCTTTTACTGGTACATATATCTTGTTCTTTGATTTCCTTTATTATTTCATTACTAAGAAATATCTTTACTTTTTTGTAGAGTTACATATATGAACACTTTCTTCAAATGAGAAAGAAGCAGTTGCTACCTAGTTATGATGAAGGTAGACCTCAAGTTGCATGTTTTGTGACGGGGAGTCAAATTTTGAGCCTACATGAGGCCATGGCATAATTGGATGCCTTGACATATGATGGGGTGATTTGAGCCCCATATGAATCACATCGGATTAGTCATTCGCATTTGGCAATCAATATGTTCTCTAGTTGGATCAGAGTGGGCGTGACTACATGCCGACATCTTCCTGAACGTGTGTTAAGGTAATTTAGGTATAAGTAGCCTATCCCACAATCACCAAATGTTATTATAAAGGTTGACATAACAACCATTAATAATTGTTGGTTGCGTTTCGTTGAGCACATGTTGGTGAATGTCACAACGATATCCTCTCCATCTGCATGTGTTAAGGGATACCTTTAGTGGTTTAAAAGGGTATCACATCCCTATGTTATTCTTATTGTTGAAGACGACTAGTCGAGTCTCACACCTCGACTTTGTCAACATTTCCTAGATGACATTCCAGTTCGTAGGGGATCAGAGTCATAATTTGGTTTGTTGATATGTAACCATACAATGTTTATGTGTTTATGTTATTAAAAAATGTTAATTAATTGTTCTTACCATCATTGCAAAGTTCTATTAGATGTGTTATGACAATATTACAAAGCATGACTGATTTTCGTGATGTGAGTAAGGACACTATAACTTGGGACCAGACTAATGAGGCATTATAGTTAACTCGTTTGACATCTGAATAACATGCCCCCAACAATAGAGGAGGTTGTAATGTACGTGACAAACATTCATCATCATCTGGCTAGCGTTTTTATTATGTATTTCGATGTTTTGAACTTTAAAGTAATGTTTGTAATTAAACAAATTCGTATTTAATATTTTCATTTATATAATCTGTTTACATAACACAAATATCAATCCTAATGAAAGTTTACATAACTGGTAATGACGCCCATCAACTCTACAAATGTTTGCATCCTACTAACATAAAAAGATGATCATGTCCAAGCCTCGAAGTAACAATGGATACATGATATGATGTCCACCATTGGTAAATGAAAACCTTCTTGTAAGTGAACTTATTTTATAATGGTACAAAATAATAATTACTTTACCTACACAAAATGAGATCCATGAGCATCTCCTGTACATATTAATTGATATTACCTTACATCAGGTGGAGGTATAGTACGTGGTGGAAAGATCATAATATTTTAATGATATGAAAAACAAACGAAAATGACATTATTTCGATTGTAAATAGCAAAACCAATATATAGTATAGTCCCCCACCATATTAGCATGTAATTAATGAAACAAATTATTATGAAAGGAAAATGTAAGACATAATAAGTAAAGTGTAAAGTATAGCAACATGTGCTTCTAATTGTGAGTCGACTAGTAAAGACTTCCTTAGTATTTCTAGTTGATCATAGCTTCCTACTAATATTGCATATCCATCAGGCCATTGACTAAGTTCTTTAACAAAATCATGTTGGATAAGGGCTCATGACTTTTCACCTATCCCTAACAAAGTAGCGATGCATTTATACCCACAATGATCATCATCAACAACATCATCAACATCAATAATGTGAGGGTGACAAATCAAATGTAATTTATCTAGCATGAGTATTCTCCTTTGTTGGACAAATCCAAATCTTACATCCGATTTAGGCTTAGATCACACATCTTTTTTTGCTTAAGAACTATCATGTATGGAGTATAAGGTGTCTACATGCTCTAAATATAAGGGTTCACGCTTTATAGACCTTTAATATCGATGAACTTTAGTCTTATGTGTTAAGACAAGATCATCTAAGCAAATCTTGTTTTGAAGTTTAACAGAAGCGTCTAAACGAAATAGCGTTTGATAATGTTTATAAGAAAATAACGTCTAATAACACCTAAAAGAAATAATGCCTGTTAAAGTTTAAACCCTCTAGGATAAAAATGAAACAACGCTAAACGTTATACATCTTAGATGCTATATATCCTAAACATTATAAGTTACTCAAACAGACAACGCCTAAACGATAGTACACGTTAATGCCTAAACACTTAGGATTGTCTAACGTTTTAAAGCATGTACATTTTGGTACTTCTTTGTTTGTTGTGTTGTGCTCTCCTTTTATGTGCAGATCATCATGTTTATTCAAAAAGCTTGCATTAAAATAAAAATAATGTTTAGAAAATGAAGATATTATAAGAATGTTTCCTTCATATATTCTGCCTATCTCATTCATACATAACACAATTGCCTCTAAAAGACACAACATAGCTTTCGTCATAGTACAAAATGCTACATCCCCCCTCTCCTCCCTTCTAGAGTTTTTCTATGTTACATTATATGCACCCTTCGTTTTAAATTTATGGATTGCAGTTTCATTGACGTCATAAATAATATTCTTAGCCTTTCTAGGGCCCAAGTGAAATTATTTTTTGTTCACTTGATAAGAATACAAAGACAACTGAGAAAGTAAACCCTGTTGATGTGATCCCAACTATTTCAAGCAATAACAACCAATATTTGTTGGTTTTGTATGTGTTATCCATCAAGAAGAAAATATTAAATGCATTCACAATATTACTGCATTAGGACAAATCCAAAAAAGTTACTTACCACCTTAGATTCAGTGACACATTTACTCTAGTGAATATATTTATCACGTTCTAACATTGTCATCAATTGTTGTAATTCAGTTCTTAAACCTCTCAATGATCATTTATAAATTTATCTTTCATTATATACTCACTTGATTGTTGTCACATTACATTTATTATTTTCTTTAAGAGTAAGGAGAATGTTTGCAGGTTTCACTTGACTTTTTGTCATATTATTAAGCAATGATTATGTTGTGGATTTTAACCTCTTAGCAAAAGGGTGACTAACTATAGTTTGTGACAAATCATGGTTTTGATATCCACACATTACCGTCAATACCACCCATCTTCATTAGAAATTGGTTTGCATGTTAATTTAAAAGGACACTCACATTTTCTTGTATTGGATATACTAGAATGAACATTAGATTTATATTTTTATACTTTTCACCCCTTTCACATTCTAACAATACAAATGTTTTTATCCCAAGTTGATCATTAACTTTATCAAATCTTATAATACTAACGACAAAACCAAGATAAAAAACTATCTCTCAAACCTACTCAATTAACTCATCACGTGTGAGAAAAATTTGATCAGTCGTAAAGTTATTTGTCTAATCTCTATCACATATTTCATTTTTAAAATATAAATCTGACATGAAGATAAAATTTACTTGTGAACCCATCAAACTTAAAGGATAATATTCCATCTCAGATTACAATCACCTATAACATAACATCACCATCAAATACCTCATTTCTTCAATAATAATAATAATAATAATAATAATAATAATAATAATAATAATAATAATAATAATAATAATAATAATAAGAGATCAAGAAATTAATGAAACAAAACAAACAAAATTGATTTAAGTAATAAATAAAAAAAATCAACATTGAATTTCAATATGAGAAAAGTTCATTGAATTTCAAAATCTGAGAGAAGTGTTCACCAAATTTCAAAATCTAAAAGAAATGTTCACTTAATTTCAAAATTCGGAAGAAACCTTCATGTGAAATTTCAAAATCTTGTGAGTTTTCAAATTGAATTTCGAAATTTGATGAGATTCTTAAACCAAATTTCAAATATAAAAAAGTTTCTAAATCGAATTTTGAAATCCAATGAGTTTCTTAAACCGGATTTTAAAATATGGTTAGTTTGTTAAATTAGATTTCAAATAAAAAATACACACAAAATATAATAAAAATAAATATAAAATTTTAAATGAAACTGAACAAACAAAAACTAATAATATAAGTACATAAACAAAGATGAACAAGATGATACGAAGGCAAAACAAAGTAAGAAATTACAATAATATTGAAAAAAAGAAGAAAGTTGAAGTAGTCGAGAGAAAACCTGTTAAGAAATGACTTGAAAGTATAGTGTATGGTTATTAAATACCACTTAAGCGGACATTTTGGGTTTGCTTGTCATGGGTCACGTGAATGCCAATTTTCTTATAAATTAGTATGTTATGTGTGAAGTGTATTGGTAGGGGGCATTTGATGTTACGAATGTATGTAAAGATTTTCGTACCCAATTGGTTATTTAAAATGGTCGTCATTGGCAAATGGTTTTGTTATTATGGAAGGTTATGACCTGGCTGTAAGATATAAATTTTTATAGGATATCCATGGTGTTGAATTACGATCACAATATTTCCTGTATTATCTTTTTATACTCTTGTGGTGTACTTGCAGAAGTCCGTAAGTGGACTCTATTTTGATAAATAGGAGAATCTTGTTGGATGGACAAATCCTATTTTGATAAATAGGATCATGAAAGTCCTGCTTTGATAGTAGGTCCTGTTTTGGTAAGGAAAATGATATTTTAACACCAATTTTTGACACCATTTTGACACTGCACACGTGTCAAAATGTGATTGGAAGATTTCAAATTAAAAAAGTTGAAGCAAGGACATATTTGGAAGAGAAAAACCAAAGTTTTTTTTTTTTAAATTTGAAATCGTCCAACCATACTTTGACACGTGTGCAGTGTTAAAATGATGTCAAAAAATTGGTGTTAAAATATGATTTTCCTTTTGGTAAGGAAATAGGTTGAGTGACCATAGTACAAATGAAATATAGTGATTAGTGGTGATAGTTGTTTCTATAAAAATAACTTTTAGGTTAATATTGTTTTATTATAGGGGTATGAAGAATTGAAATATTATTTGATAGTTTTATATGTTGTTATGAATTTTATTCTATTATTTCATCCTTATATTTTTAGTTGTGGTTTCCATCTAAGGTTATAGAGGTTGGTGCATATGGTGTTATGAGAGCAGAAAGCGAAACTAGTGAAGAACGATCTTTGGAATTTCAAAACGTTATTTTCTTAAAAAAAAACTTGGCCGAGAGGATTTAGTATAATGTTTCTATTTGTATATAGATTCATTATTATTTAGCACAAATGTTTATGTAATCAGTTTCAAATTATTTTTTTTATGGTATCAGAATTTTTTTTAATAAAAATGAATATTTTTTTTACATGTGATTCCTAATTTGGGGTGTTACAAAAATAAAATAAATTACAAAATAATAATAAAAACATAAATTTATATAAGAATAGTAATATTAAAAAAAGAATTTATATAATAAAAATTAAAAGTAATATAAGTTTATACAATAAAATAATAAAAATTTAAATAAAATTTAAATTATATATTTATAATATTAATATTAAAATAAATTTATATAATGATATTACTATTAATAATAAAAATAAGTATTAATAAAAAAAGTTAAAAAAATAATTTATAATAATAAAAATAAATTTTAATTACAATATCCATTTTATTTTATTATTCTGTTATGTATTTAAATATAACAATAATTTAGGTATATTATTTGAAATTCTTTGTGATGTAAAAATAATATTGTATGAGTCAAATATTAAAAGTAATTATAATAAAAATTATTGTATTATGTAAGATTTCCATCCTTTTCTAAGTGCTGAAAAAAACAGAAAAAGCAAAAACCTATAGTGAAGAAAGTATATTGTTTTGAACTGTCAAAACAGAAATAGAAAAAACCTATCGTGAAGCAATTATATTGTTTTAAACTGTCGAGATCATCACTTTCTTGAAATTTTCATCAATCCAATTACTCCCACATTTTACTTATCTGATCGAAAGAGATTTTGATGAAATAAGTGACTTATTTTGATCTAATAAAGAGACGTTTATGCTGTATTCACTTGCGATGAATTTTCTATTCACAATAATTGGTGAGCGATGAATTATAAAAAAACGTGTTCATTTTTACTTAATTGCAAGAATGAACGGAAGAGAAATGTGAGATTGGTGTACTGTTCAGTCACCAAATGTACAAAAATTTAGAAGGATGAATGATGTTTTGTCGAAATGTCCTTTTTGTTATAAATAATTCTTAGTTGCCATAAAACATAAAATATAGGAAAATGTTTCTTCAACAACGGGATTTTGACAGCAATTTAACAACGACATGTGTCGTTCTATCATTTGTTATAAAAAATAATTTATAAATTGTTTAAAATGTCTTTTGAAGGGTGTTTTTGGAAGAACCAAATTTCTGAAAAACTGATGTTCATCTCTTACGAAACGCTATGTTTCTCTCTCTCACAGCCCTTACGAAGCGAAATCCCCCGTTTCTATCTCAATCTCTCTTCGGCCACCGAAGTGGTCTTCCTTCACCGTTTATTGTTGGTAGTTGTTTGTAGGTATTTTGTGGAGCAAGGCCTTTGAATGTGTCGGCATACGCTCTGTCTCTCTCTCTCTCACAGTCCTAACGAAACAAAAGTCATTCAAAGCTATCTAACCTTTCTCTCTTAATCTCTCTCCACCACCGAAGTGATTTTTGTTCACCGTTTTGTCGTTTGTCGTTGTTTTCAGGTATTCTGTGGAGGTCTGTCCGCATTGAAGTGTTGTGAGGAGGGGTCGATAGGGGTGACCGAAAAGAGACATTTTTTTGGATTTGGGCGTTGTTAATCGAAAGGTATTTTCTGTGCCGTTTTGTTGGATTTGGTTTGTTGGAGATTTTTTGGTGGGTTCTTGCTGGCACTGTTGTGTTTTGCCCTTCATTGTTTTTTTTATGTGAGTTGGTCATTGTTGTCAAATTTGCATTGTTGAAGAAACGTGCTTGGGTGCACCCTTCTCTGTGGACTAAGTCGTGTGTGCCGCCGTTTGTCGTTCCACCAACGAAGTCATTAGTCAAAGGTTTCATTTTTTCGCTCTCGCCGTTGTTTCTTCGTTGGTGGGTGCGGTGTTGACTTTGTCTAACAGCGATTTTCATCTTTTATCGAAAGGTATTGTTTATTCACACACTATATCGCGCTTCGTTCATGTGGTTTTTTGGTTTGTCAATGATTTCTTCCTTTAATGAGAAGAGCATAAAGAAAGAAATAAAAAAAAAAGAACAAAGGAGGAGAATGGGAGAGGGAGATAAAAGAGTGAGTATGCAGGGAATAGAAACTAGACAAACTAAATAGATCTGAAGGTTTCGGGATCTCTTAGACCGTGTAGATGAGTTGGAGCTACTTGAGAATAAAGGCAGGAGAGCTAAACTATTTATTTTACTTAGTGTAGAATTTTGTATGTTTACCTTGAAACTTTGAGTCTGGGTATATGAATCTTACCATGTTGTTATTGTGATATGACTGTCAGGCTTGTGTCTAGTTGTATTTTGCTTATTCTGTGATATGCATGCTATGTTGTATTAAAGACTTGCTAAGAGTGTCGAATGGTATGATTCTCATGTACTTAATGATTTTGTAAAACTTTGAATGATGATGAATTTCCAATATCAATTTGAATGTCACGGTTCTAATGGAGAGAATATATAATTGTAGTATAATATTTCACTGAATCATACTATAATCGTCACAAAGGAGAATAAAGGGATGAAAATCATTTCCTCTTGATAATCACGAAGGCCATGTCAGATTGGCCATACCAAAATGCTCTTTCCACCTTAAAATACCCATCTTAGAAACTTTAGTTTATAATTTCGACTAATTAATTATACTTCGTAGAAATCATTTGTTATTTATTTCTTTTCATCATGCTACTGCAACCTCATAACGAGTGCAACTTTTATCATGTGTGAGATATTACGATTTGGAATTTGCTGTCTCTGGAATAAGCTTGACTGAGAGTATTAAGGAGACAAGATGAACTGTCAGCTTCCTTAGTAAGCTAAGTAGATAGGATTAATCAGCTTCCACCTGTATAAATAAATAGTTGCATTCATTTCATTATAGGTAGTGCTTAAGTAATTGGCCTCGTGAATCTTTGGAGGTTTCTGTTACATTTTCTCAGAGCAAAGGATGCTAGCAGTCTTGTGACTAAATTCACTCGATATTTGTTCGATTGTCATACATAATGATTACTTTGTGTTGTTCTGATATTGCTATTTCTATATAACATAGCTGGGTTCTTTCACTTGTCTTTTGTTATACTTCTCGTATATTTTCCCCTACTTTGTATACATATTTAAGTTTCTTGTCATTTATTTCATCCTAATCTTTTATTTATGTTGTTGCAGATGAAAAGCTGGAATCTTGTTTGGGACAAAGAAGTTGAGACAACCCCATGCATATTTAACTTGATACACGCTACAAGATAGGTATGGTTCTAAAAATTGAGAACTCTGGATCATGCATATTTAACAAAATCGTAAGTTGTTTCTTAATGCAGCAGTGTTTAATATAACGTTAGTTTGGTTTCACATGAAAGACAAGTGCTTGAAATATGTTCGCATGGTTTGCATGATGACTTTTGCTAGTTTGTATGATTTTTGAGCAATTTGATTGTGCCATTTTAATTTCACTGATATTGCAATATTTATACTCAACTAGCTGCAAAATATGTTGATTTTTGGTTTAGTTTTGTTATCTTTAATGTTCATTTACCACTAGTTGTTTTAGTTGAAAATGAAATATGTAGTAATCAGCTGAAAGAATATAAAATTTTATTTCATTTATAATATAATTTAAATAGTGATTGTTCTGTCATTTCAGTTTTGGGATTGGCCGATCCCTCCCATGCTCTAGGATTAAATCCTAAGTTTGTGAGATTTTTTGAAGGATATTGAATTAAAAGGTTGATTTTCATGACCAAGGACCTGTTGCTTTAGTATAAACATGGTTGGTTAGTATTTCATACAAGTGTTGCTATGAGGAAGAGTTAGATTGGCACTTATGTGCCTGTGTAATCAATTACAGTAATCGCTTAACAGTGGAAAAACAGAAATTTGTATTAAAAGTTCAACGTTGCTCCCATGCTTTTGTAGAGACGCTCCCTAGTTTTTGCTTGGTCCTAATATGTAAAACAACCGACATGATATTTACCTAAAAAATCTTGACTAATAATGATTTATAATAACAAAAATATTCATAATAATTTAAATAAAATCATGCATACCAAAATCAATAAAAATAAAATAAAACCTTATTAATTTAGTCAATAATTTTTTTTCTTATCTTTTCAATTTTATAATTTAAGAGTAAAAGTTAGAAAAACCCATTAAAAGCGTCAGCACATAAAGAAGTTATGATTGTTTTAGGAGTCTATTATCCTTCTATTGAATTTTTAAAATATATTAATATTAGTATATTAACTTTTTAAATATATTTTAAAAAATCAAAATCAATATTCATTTATGTATTGTGAAATTTTAGAAATATGATTATTTCGATCCACCCATGTAAAACTTATGAAAGTTCATTCATATAATTATATGCACAAAATTCTATATTAATCAAATGTTTACACAAATAAAAACTTACTCTGATTAGGATCAATTATATGAATAATTAATTATTGAAATAATATAATTTTGCAATCATCTCAAACACATATTTAATATGCCAAAAAACTAACTTTGGAGAAACATCATAAACATAGTTCATGCAAATTACTTTATCCAATATAGAAAAAATAGAGTAAAAACATAATGTTAGAGTGCCTTTCTTTTTCAGGCCACACCATCATCAATTTCAACTTCCAATCTTCCTTATTAGTAAGAACAAGTTCTAATCAACTGCAAACTTAACACAATGAGATGCATGTCCTCTCAGCATCAACTGAAGTCCTCCAAATGATGCATATACCTCCCTGGTGCAAGAAAAAGTATTCGATTGGAGAATTGACCAATCTCAAGAACAAAAGCATAAACTGAGAAGGTAGAACTATGAAAGAAAAACAATTGCCATCATACTGTGATTGCAAAGATTATAGATTCCATTAAGCAAAATGTAAATAACATTATAATCAAACTCCATGAAATAAGAAGACGGAGTTAAAAGTGGTGTCAAATGCCTTATGTCTGTTAAGACTCATGTCACATATATAATCTCTCCCTAATAAACCCCCCTATATCATAACCCATCAGAATTTAATTTAACATATACCTTTCACATATTTATATATTACCGTCATATGGTAGTTAAAGCTTAAAACACCCTGTTAAATTTCTCTTCACTTATTCTGACACTAATCCTTTACCAAACTACCAAAATGTAGAATGAAATATAAATCTATAACACTTAAATTACTTCATGTGATGTATAGTAATAAAAACTAGTCTCACTCCAAGCACCATGGCACCGGTAATCACAACAAGGAGAAGGTAGAAGCAGAAAAAAGCAAATGCAGCAGTGCCGAGAAGACCTGATAAAATAACAAATTACATATATCATCTAGATTAACTGAATAAATATTATAATGTATTTATTCTAGTATAAATAATAACTAAAAGAAAGAAAATAGCCAGACGTTTCCAACGTACCCCATACATCATCTAGCTTGATGAAAACTTGATTCAGGAAAGGAGAAAGTGGTGGATCAATTACATATATGAATGATCCACACCATGAAAACAATCAACCCGTTAACAGTTTTCAAATAGATAAGAAACATAACACTTGCTAAAAATGTTCAACAGTTCAGAAGGATCATACTTCAACCACAAACTTTATAACTTACCCTAAAATTCCGAAAACAAGTTTTGCCAGATAACCAAGAATTGTTAGTGCCCATATTGTCTCAGCCTATATTCATGCAGGCTTAGTTAGAGGGAAAAACATTACACATTAATTATACTTGAAAATTAAAAAAATAAATAAATAGAAATTTGATCATGGACCTTTTCCTCTTGAGGATACATCTCTTCAAGAAGCTTTACGTCTTCTTCTAATTGAAACACCTCCTGCAGAATTATGTGAGATTTATAAGTAAACCACTTTAATTTCACAAAATGCTTCAACAACGGTAAAGTATATGGTGCCAACATCAAATTTCATATGGAAAGCCCAAGCTAACAATTTTCTCCACAAAAATACTCAAATAATAAAGTAAAGAAAACTGATAAATGATCAATATTTTGTTTACTTTTTCGACTGCCTTCACATTTTTATGAAACTTTCTACTCTTTGAACCACCCTTTTCTTCCTAAGGGAGAGCCTTAACTGCTTTCTTTAATTCTTTTGATTTTTTACCTAGTTCAGTGGCTTCCTGCAGTAACCAAACCAACAACACCATGAATAAAGTATATCATATCAGGTAAACAAATACAAAACTAACGAATTAGATTTGTTCCATCTTTTCCTTTCTTCCAAAACGAACACACAAAATGAAATCAGAATGAAACCCTAAAAATGGAGGAAGGAGAAAAGACTACTATGAAAAGAAGTTAAAATGAAATTTGAAATCTCTAAAATGGAGAGAGAAGACCCTGAGACAGAGGATAAAGTAAAAAATGAAGGAAAAGGCATTTTCAGAATCTAACATTGAACCATTTCCAAATCAGATTTTAAAGTTAAAAAAAAAAATCAAATTCGATCAATTAAAAACTAACACATGATGTTGTCAAATTTTTGTCAAATGGGCGTTGTTAGAACATCGCGATCCTAAAATATAAGCCACTCACTTGCATGGAATATTAACACTACGTTCACTGGATAATGATGCTGGAGAGTCCCGCTACCTTAGCTTCCGGCCAGAGATCCACTATCACCAACACATTTCTGTATGTTTAAACAATCTCAAGAGTTAACACAGAATAAAAAGAAATTTGATTATAAATAAGATGAATTATTAAAATGAGGATTCATACACTTCATACAAAAAAAAATGACACTCTCAAGATAAAAAAAAGAAAAAGAAAAGCAAACACAAAAAACAACTAAAAAACTTGAAAATATAAACAGACAAAAACTGAAAAAAGTGAGGACTTTATATTGTTGAAAGAGAGGAAAGAACGCACTTCTATATTCAAAATCTCCTCTTTACTCATGCCTTACCAAGCAATGTACAGAAAGTATTGTGATTTGTGAGAATTAGGGAAAATTCCGAAAAGGAATGATAACATATCAGCAACAACATTACGTCTGTTTCTCACGTGTGGAAGAAAGAAAATGCATAATGCAGTACCTATGTTTCAGTAACAATTTTATATTTTTTTTCTACTTTTTCTTTTATTCTTAAATATGAATTATTATTTTTCTATTTTGTAATTGATTATTATAACCTATAAATTCCATTTGATTTGAATTATTAAATTGCTTCTAAATTTAGATTCTAATATATAAATATTTAACATCATTTAATATTATATTAAAAAATATTAAATTATATTACAAATCATACGTAGTAAATTAAATTACAAAAATTATTAAATTTAAAATAAATTTATTTTACTAAATTATTAATTTTTACATTTTTAAAATTAATTTTAATAATTAATATTAATTTTTTATTCTTTATAAACTTTTTTACAATTAAATATAACATTAACAATTATAATTTTATATTACTTTAATAATCATGAACATTTTAGTAATCTTTAATTTCTATCAATTAAATAATTTTTTATTTGTCACATCAATCAAATTTTACATTAATTCTCATAAATTTTATCTCTAAATCCACCCTTAATTACTTCCAAATCTATTCAAATAAACACAAAGAATTATCTCAAAATCCATCCCATCACTCTCCCGGAAACCATCTCCTCCAATCCGAACACACCTTCAATTCTTCTGAAATCTTGAAGTAGTTAACCATGAAATAACTTAAAAAGTATATGAATAACAAATTCAACATTTTCATAAATGATCTAATAATATTAGTGGGGAAGTGTTATAAATATATTGCAGTGAGTTAGCCGTCACAATAATTCATAGTAATAATTCAACATTTTTATAAATGATTTCTTAATACAAATTAGGTATATGACAAGTTAGCCGTCACAGTAAATATAAAAATTCATTATTTTATAATTCTTTTACTCTCTTGTAATATACGTGTTAAATGAATATAAATGTAATTAAATCATTATTCATTACAATTTGACCGTAAATTTTAAGCAATGTGGGACTTCATTGCTATTTGACCAGCAGGGAAATTTTAAGCACGTGGGACTTCCAGCACCAATAAATGTCATCCATAACATGACTACATAACCTTCACTTCCTTTCCAACTGCACCACTGCTTCTTCATTCTTCAGAACCATGACTCAAGCTGCGTCAACAGCATCTCTCAAAGTTATCCAAATTTGTTCGGTGGCACCACTTCAGGAACCAACCATTTCCACCCTTGTTCCAACCTCTCTTCCATTAACCTTCTTCGATCTCTTATGGATTCGATTTCCACCTGTTCAATGTCTCTTCTTCTATCACTCCCCACACCAAACCTCTTCATTCCTTCACTCTCTTCTTCCCTCTCTCAAACATTCTTTTTCCCTCACTCTCCAACACTTCCTCCCTTTATCTGGAACTCTCACATGGCCCTCTCACTCTCCCAAACCCATCATCAACTATCTCCCCGGCGACACTGTTTCTTTCATTGTTGCTGAGTCCGACCAAAACTTCGACCACCTTTGCTCCCATCTCTGTGAAGCATCACAACGCCACCATTTAGCACCCCAATTGGCTAATTCCCATGATAAAGCATCTCTGTTGGCGGTTCAAGTCACTGTGTTCCCAAACTCTGGCTTTTGCATTGGAGTAACCACACACCATGCAATTTTCGACGGAAAATCTGCATCCATGTTCGTCAAAGCATGGGCCTATATATTCTCTAACCTT